>NC_086445.1:166079636-166362136 GCF_028390025.1 Pseudophryne corroboree
ATGATTCTAGCAGACTGCCCTAATGGGAGCTATTCCCGTATGCTGGGAAATAGCTCTGCTTTAACCGGCTTTATTTCCAGGGATCTCCCGTGAGCTGGTAGAAATCCTTTAAAGTGCCCACTTACGTGCAGTTAGGAGTAACAGGTCCCTTGCCGTTAATTGCTTAATTAGCAGAGCAGAAAGTACTTGCCATGCAGCGAAGTTTTTCCAGAATGGGCAGGTGTGAAGAGATGAATGAGCACACTGGAGCTGAAGTGTCCGTGCTCGGCAACCGCCGCTAGCAGCAGGGGAAAGCCGCTCAGTGAGAAGCGCTGATCGGAGCCGTCCGTAATGGATGCTTGCAATGCCGGAGTTCAATGGGTCAGCAATCAGAGGGATGGTGGGAGGAGCCTAACGCGTTTCGTCACGATTACGTGACTTTTTCAAAGGAATAGCTCTTTGAGACAGGACTGCGCCCACTCCAACAGGAGAGGCATCCACCTCCAGGGTAAAGGGTGAGCTAGTATCTGGCTGTTTTAATAGTGGAGCAGAGATGAACCTCTGTTTCAACTGATCGAAGGCTTGAAAGGCTTCTTCTAACCACTTGGAAGGGTTAGCACCTTTCTTTGTAAGCGCAGTAACTGGTGCTGCAATAGTGGAGAAGTCTCTAATAAATTTCCTGTAATAGTTGGCGAAACCTAGAAATCTCTGGATGCCTTGAGGGTTACAGGAATTGGCCAATCTTGAATAGCTTGAAGTTTCTCGGGATCCATCTCCAGACCAGAACCGGACACAATATACCCCAGGAATGGGATGGATTTGACTTCAAAGATGCATTTTTCTAGTTTGCAATACAGACGATTGGTACGGTGACGGGACAAAACCTCTTTCACCCAGAACCGATGTTCCTCCAAATCATTCGCAAAGATAAGGATATCATTGAGATAGACCACAACATGTCGATAGAGAATGTCTCTGAAGATTTCATTCACGAAGTGTTGGAATACCGCTGGAGCATTGCTGAGTCCGAAAGGCATGACGAGGTAATCGTAATGTCCGTCATGGGTATTAAAAGCTGTCTTCCACTCGTCACCCTTCCGGATTCGGATGAGATTATAAGCACCCCTCAAATCTAACTTTGTAAAAATAGTGGCTCCACTGACATGGTCAAATAGCTCGGTGATAAGCGGCAGAGGGTACCGATTTTTCACTGTGATGTCATTCAGACCCCGGTAGTCAATACAACGCCGCAGGCCGCCATCTTTCTTCTTTACGAAGAAGAAACCTGCGCCAGCTGGAGAAGATGAAGGCCGGAAAAACCCTTTAGCCAGATTTTCCTTAATATACTCTTCCATAGAGTGGGTCTCAGGCAACGACAATGGATACATGCGTCCACGAGGAGGAGTTTTCCCTGGAATGAGATCGATAGGTCAATCCCATTCTCTATGAAGAGGAAGAATATCGGCTGAGGACTTGCTGAATACATCAGTGAAATCCTGATATGGAGAAGGTGGAACATCAGGAGACTTAGAGGAAGATTTGCAAACTGGAAGCACTTTACGCGGACATGTCTCAGAACAAGAAGGACCCCATGCCAGGATATGGGTAGTCTTCCAATCAACTTGAGGGTTATGCAAACGAAGCCATGGAAGGCCTAGAATCACAGGATAAGTGGCCCTTGGGATTACCAGGAAGGAAATCAGTTCTGTATGCAGAACCCCTACCTTCCGACGGATAGGTAGGGTCTTGGAAGTAATCACTGCATCAGGAATCTTACTACCGTCCATGGCAGTTAAAGATATAGGAGGTGACAGTCTCTCAGTGGGTAGAGACCACTGCTTAATGAACTTGTCAGTTATAAAGTTTCCGGCTGCTCCAGAATCCAACAAGGCAATAAGATTCTTGGTACGTTGAGCCACCTGAAGGGAAACTGAGAGGTTGCAGTCACTTGAAGACGGAGAGGAATTCATTACTCCTAGCTGACCCTCTCCTTGGCAGGCTAGAACTTGGAGTTTCCCGGACGCTCAGGACAGGCGTTAATGAGGTGGGAAGGTGCAGCACAATCCAGGCAAAGACGATGAGATAGACCTCTTCTAAGCTCAGCTGGAGACAATCGTGAGTGACCTATCTGCATAGGTTCGTCTTCGGGCGGAGATGGCTGACGAGGAGGAGGAGCAGAAGGAGTCTCAGGAACTGTTGACCTGCCTCGCTCTATAGCCCTTTCACGGAACCGTAGGTCAACTTTAGTGTAGAGGTATATAAGCTCAATTTTGAGGGCAAGTCTCTAGTAGCGAGTCACATCTTTAATACGTTCAGACAGGCCTTGCCAAAAGGCTGCATAGCGGGCTTCCTCATTCCAGGAAACTTCAGATGCTAAAGTCTGGAATTGAACTAAATGCTGTCCGACACTTCGTGTCCCCTGACGTAGCCGGAGGATTTCAGAAGAGGCTTATGACACTCGACCTGGCTCATCAAAGATGCGTCTAAATGTTGTCACGAAGTCAGAATAGGATGACAACAGAGTATCTGATCTTTCCCATAAGGGTGGAGCCACTGATAAGGGAGATGTTATAAGCAACTTTAGTGCGATTTGTAGGAAAACTGCCAGGTTGCAACTCAAAGTGGATCTCGCACTGGTTTAGGAAACCCCTGCAGGCTTTTGGGGATCCATCATATTTAGCAGGTGTCGGCAAGTGGAGACGTGGAGCAGAAATGGGTATGGTGGGTGGGGATACCACCGTAGGTACTGCAGTCGGCACACTGGATGCCCCTGACCCACGGAGGGTTGCTTGAATTTCATCCAGCCGGGAGGAGAGGTCCCGAAGACATCAGATAACTTGGCCTTGTGCAGCCTCCTGATGTTCAAGGTGGGCTGCCAGTTCTTGCATCGGCCTAGTCACTTGGACTTGATCTCCGACCGGATCCATAAGGTCAGTGCTTACTGTCACAACTGAGGGCTGGTGTTGGTAGTGGGAAGCCTCAGTTGTAGGGGCTGACGGGTACCTAAACTTAGGAGGTGAGATGGGACTCCTAGACATGCGCAGGGACTGCAGTACCTATGCCCGAAGGCATGACCACGACAACTGGAGGTGACTTTAAGGTTTTTATAAAATAATAAAAGTCATAGAAGGTGCAACAAAACAATAACCGTCAAAGAAAGTCTCTGAGTTCCTACTGGTTTGAGACCAGTAACTAGGGATTGGCTTAAAGTGCTTTATGATGCTAGAGATCGTAGGTAAAGCATTTAAGTGATGCTAGGGATCGCAGAGATAGCACTTAACTGTAATAGTGGATTCTTGAAGACAGTGAGAGCAAAGTACAGCTGGAGAAGAGCTGCTGGAAGCCGAGGCATACACTCTGCCAATGCAGGGTGCAATAGCAAGAGAGTCAGGCTGCACCACAGAGTGTAATCACAGGAGAATCAGGCTGCACCGCAGAGTATAATCACAGGAGAGTCAGGCTGTACCGCAGAGTGTAACCACAGGAGAGTCGGGCTGCACCGCAGAATGTAAACACAGGAGAGTCTCTAGTAAAGCTGAAGACTGGAATCACTGGGAAGACAACTGAAGCACTGACAATTTCCTGGGTGCTGGGACAGGATATTTATACCTGCTGGGAAGCAGGCATTGGCTGACAATTACACACAGGCACCAGCAGCACTGCAGATTGGTGAGAAGAGTGACATGTGATTTCATTCAACATGGCTGCGCCCATGACAGAGTTTGAAGGGGAAAGATGATCTGAAGAACCATGTGCCAAACAGCAATGGCGGCGGAGGCCGCAGCAGTAGAAGACTCCACGCTCTCCCACACACGCACAGGGGCTACAGGGATGGTGGCGGCAGCCACGGCACACAGAGAACGCCACACTCAGCTTCCATGCGGCAAAATCACGGGCGCGGCGGTGACGGCCTCAGCGGGACTGAGATCGCCATACTAGAGTTAAGTGAAAATGCTAAAAAGGCCGCTGAACCAGCGCTGCGGGTAACACCAGATGAAATGTAAAACAAAACATAGTTATGACCCGGCCCTGGCACGCTGAGCCAATCTCAGGAGACACCTAACTGGTAGAAAATGGCGTCCAGTTACCCGGATCGTGACAACGACTTGTTGATCCTGGCGAATTCCCCAGAAATTCTCCTATGCCATCTGGATCTGACGCTCCAGTTTCTGCAAGCCCACGGGTGGCTCATCAACTGGAAGAAATCTTCCCTGGTCCCTGCTCAGAGCATGGTGCACCTGGGGGCGTTGTTAGACACTCACAACCAGCGGTTGTTCTTGTCTCAGGAGAAAGTCCTGAAACTTCAGGACAGGATTTGATGCTTCCTATCCCGTCCGCAAGTGTTGACACATTCGACGATGCAAATGCTAGATCTCATGGTTTCGGCTTTCGAGATGATGGAGTACGCTCAATTCCATTCCCGCCCCCTACAGAAATTGATTCTTGCCAAGTGGGACGGCCTGCCTCGCTGGATCAGGTCTCACATGATCTCCTTATCTCCGGAGGTCCGTCTGTCATTGAGCTGGTGGCTTCAGGACCAACGATTGAGCAGGGGTCGTCCCTTCTGGATCTCCCACTGGGTCCTTCTGACAACGGATGCCAGTCTGAGAGGTTGGGGTGCGGTGTTGGAGCAACACTCCCTTCAGGGTTGGTGTACCAAGGAGGAGTCTCTCCTCCCGATAAACATTCTGGAACTGAGGGCGGTGTTCAATGCTCTGAACTTGTCCCAGTATTTAATACAGACCTGTTCAAGTACATTCGGACAACGCCACCACGGTGGAGTACATAAATCATCAAGGCGGCACTCGCAGCTGCATGGCAATGAGGGAAGTTTCTAGAATTCTTCAGTGGGCTGAACGCCATCTGCCAGCCATATCGGCAGTGTTCATTCCGGGGGTCCTAAACTGGGAAGCGGACTTCCTCTGTCATCAGGACGTACACGCCAGAGACTGGAGCCTCCATCCAGAAGTATTTCAACTCCTAGTGGACAAGTGGGGCCTCCCAGATGTGGACCTGATGGCGTCTTGACACAATCACAAGGTTACGGTCTTCGGAGCAAGGACAAGGGATCCTCAAGCAGCGTTCGTGGACGCACTGGCAATTCCATGGAACTTTTGGCTGCCGTACGTGTTCCCTCCGGTGTCACTCCTGCCCAGAGTATTAAGTAAATTTGAGTAAGAAGGAGGAATCCTACTTCTGATCGCTCCAGCATGGCCAAGACGGCATTGGTTCTCAGACCTTCAGGGGCTATCATTAAAGCGTCCTCTTCTGCTTCCACAACGACCAGACCTCCTTGTTCAGGGCTCTTGTGTCTACCAGGATCTGGCCTGGCTGGCTTTGACGACGTGGCTCTTGAAGCTTCCGTCTTGAGGGCCAAAGGATTTTATGAGGCGGTCATTCAAACTATGTTGAAGGCCCGGAAACCGGCTTCTGCTCGGATTTATCATAGGGTCTGGAATTCTTACTTTGCTTGGTGCGCCACTAACAATTATGATGCTTACAAGTTTAGTACAGCCAAACTTTTGGTCTTTCTACAACAGGGCCTGGACTTGGGCCTTCGTCTGGCCTCCATCAAGGTTCATATTTCTGCCTTGTCAGTTTGGTTCCAGAGAAAAATTGCGACTTTACCTGATGTTCATACGTTCACTCAGGGTGTGTTGCGGATTCAACCTCCTTATGTCCTGCCTGTGGCTCCTTGGGACTTGACGGTGGTTCTGGAAGCATTGCAAGAGTCTCCGTTTGAGCCTCTTGAATCTGCAGACCTTAAGTGGCTTTCTCTTAAGGTATTGTTTCTGCTGGCTATTGCCTCTGCTAGACGGGTGTCGGATCTTGGTGCCTTGTCTTGTAGGTCCCCATATCTGATTTTTCACCGTGACCGGGTGGTTCTTAGAACACGTTCCGGGTATTTACCTAAGGTGGTGTCTTCTTTCCACCTTAATCAGGAGATCGTGGTTCCGGCCTTTGCCTCTCCTGACTTGTCTTCCAAAGAGCGGTCTTTGGATGTGGTACGGGCTCTCCGTATCTATGTGAAGAGAACTGCATTCCTTCGGAAGTCTGTTTCTCTCTTTGTACTGTTTGGTTTTCACAAACGTGGCTGGCCTGCTCACAAGCAGACCCTGGCCAGATGGATTAGAATGGTGATTGCACATACTTCTGTACAGGCTGGCCTTCCAGCTCCTGCTACCATCAAGGCCCATTCTACTCGATCTGTTGGACCTTCTTTAGTGGCCCGCCGTAGTGCGACCCTTGAACAATTGTGCAAGGCGGCTACATGGTCCCCGGTGAACACATTCGTATTAAAGTTCTATGCCTTCGATACATCCGCCTCCCAGGATGCTTCCTTTGGATGCCGGGTTCTTGTGCCTGCTACAGTGCATCTCCTCCCATAAGGAACTGCTTTAGGACATCCCCAATGTCATTCCCTGTGGAGCCCAGTGTACCCCGCAGCAGAAAACAATATTTATGGTAAGAACTTACCATTGTTAAATCTCTTTCTGAGAGGTACACTGGGCTCCACAGGGCGCCCACCCTGACGCACTTAGCTTCTTTGGGTTGGTATGGCATTAACCGCTGACACTTTCTCCTGTCGTGAGAATGTGGTGTATGTGGCTACTAACGGTTGTTGTCTCTTTTACCTGCTACTGCATTGGACTGGTTAACAGAAACTGAGCTCCTGTGTACGGAGGCGGGATTGTGGAGGAGGCGGCGCTATGCATTCTGGGAACAGTCAAAGCTTTTAGCCTGTTGGTGCCTCGGATCAAGATCCTACTCTACACACCAATGTCATTCCCTGTAGAGTCCAGTGCACCTCGCAGAGAGAGATTTAACAACGGTAAGTTCTTACCATAAATCTCGTTATTTTGAACGTACTCTGTGCACCACAGTGGTGCCAGAGTATCAGGTCTCTTGTCTAATGCCCAGCGTTACTTCCAGCATTGTTTGATCGCACTCCCACTTCTGACCCCAGCATATACAGATGTGTCCTCACACATCCTTGCCCTAAAATGTGGCATGGCGATGAGCACAGTCTGATATTGCTACAGATAGCGGGAGTATGAATGCCAGCTACCTACGCTTATATGTTGCAGCCTTGCGTTCGCATCGCAGGCAAAGATGCAAAGGGACACATCTGTAGGGGTCTAAATAATCTTGTCTGCAAATGGATTTTGGTCTTTCTAACAAATAGACCACAGGCTGTTAGAATGCATAACTCCCTTTTAAGTGAGACTGTAATAAGTACAGGGGTTCCACAGGGGGCGCGCTGAGTCCCCTGTTATACTCCCAGGGGGAAATGTAATAGGGTGAGAGAAGCTAGTGAGAGATTTTGTAAAAGTCCTCCTGTTTTTTTACAACGCCAATCATTTACATAGCAAATCATTTACATAGCGAGACTGCACCACGTCCCCTCTGTGAGGGGGCACACATTTGCTTCAACTCCCCTTCATGATGGATACATATATGCCAATGATTTTTAACATTCAGTTGCAATATCTATATACAGTGATGCCCCATATGTACTGTATGCTCACTTTAGTGGGGTATCACATAAGGAGTACTACTGTTCAGTGTAATGTGAGTAAGGTTGCACACAACTATTGTGTGTCATAATTTGAATTTTGTGTGGCTACGGTGCGTGCTGTTCCTATTTAGAATATGGGGGAGCCCTATGCATATTGTGGCACCAGTAACAACTTCTCTCTGACCGTTCCGGGACCTGCAGCTACCTATTTGACATTGCCCCATTCACAGCTACTGTATGAGCTGCTGTGGTTGCTGGGCTCCAGCCTGCGTGTGAGATCTTGCGATGGTTGTGAGATCTCGCACGTTCACACTGGAGCCGCCATGTGGGGTCATACACAGTGCATCGGCACTAGGCTGATGCGCTGTGGGGTGTTCTCTAAGGCATTGCCAGAGGGGGAGGAGTTTTCACTTCCGCTCTCCAGTAGCCGAGATGTTACTACATGATCCGTGCCACTATAGTCCTTTTCCCCCTAGGTTTGGAATTTTTACATTACAGATACATGTAGATTTTCAATATAGACCACTCTTCTTCTTCTGTTTACAAGGGATGATCTTAACATATGACACCTAGAACATGTACTAGATAAATGCTCATTAGAAATGCTTCAGTCCATTCCACATGAGGTCTAAATACGTCTAACCATTATTTTTGATACATTTGTACTGAGCTGTGGATTCATTCACAGTTCTTCTGGACAGAAGGAGCAATAGCAATAGAAAGTAACAAGGGGATTTAAAAGTGAAGTTTTTTAAGTTGTACTTAAAATTCTACTTTTGTCAAGTGCTTTATTATCTCTCTTAATGCAAATGCAGATAAATATGTCAAAGGCAGGAGGACATTTTACATTTATTGAAATCCATGACTGGATTGAATTGGTTGTGGTCTCCTTGGGTCTGGATTGGTGTGTGGTCTGCTTGAGTCTGGAATGGGGTATGGTCTGTATAGGTCTGGCTTGAAGTGTGGTCTGCATTGGTCTGGATTGGGGAGTGGTCTACTTGAGTCTGGATTGGCGTATGGTCTGTGTGGGTCTGGATTGGTGTGTGTTCTGATTGGGTCTGAATTGTGGTATGGGCTGCCTGGGTTTGGATTGGGGTGTGATCTGCCTGGGTCTGGATTGGTGTGTGGTCTGCTTGGGTTATTTTTGGGGTGTGGTCTCAGTGGATCTACTGTAGATTGTGGTGTGGAATCATTAGGTCTGGTTTGTGGTGCGGTCTGCATGGGTCACATTTGGGGTGTGCTCTGTGTAGGTCCTGATTAGTGTGTGGCCTACTTGGGTCTAGATTGATGTTTGGTCTGCGTGGGTCAGGTTTATGATCTGGTCTGTGTGGGTCTGGGTTTTATTTGTTAAATGATTAGGTCTGGATTATGGTATGGTCTGCGTGGGTCAGATTTGGGGTCCGGTCTAAGTGGGTCTGGATTGGTGGTCTGCTTGGGTCTAGATTTGGGTTTAGAATGATTAGGTCTTCATGAGTCTGGACTGGGGTGTAGTCTGTTTGGTTCTGGATTAGGGTATTATGTGCTTGGGTCTGAAAATTCTCAGCTTTTCAATGTTTTTATTCAAAAATGCTGGGATATGCGGACACTGGAGTCTCTGGATAGCCTTTCATGTTTTTGATTTACAACGCTTCTTCATTTCACATCTTTTTTGTTTTGCTTCCCTACCAGCTGTGTTGCATCATGATATATGTGTGTTCTTTTCTTGTTCCCACTTTGTGGTGTGTGATTCTTATACCTCTTTTCTTCTCTATTATTACCATTTCTTGCTTGTAACCCCTTCTAGATACTACAAGAAGTTATTTAAGCTTCTATTGACATAAAATATAATATTATATAAAACTTTTATTCTTATAAATTCAGTCAATTTTGTGTAAGATATTTTTAGTGCATGCTTTTGTTGAAAGTTTGTTTCAGCTTTTCTAGTGTTACGATGTTATCCATATAACATTTCTGTGTTTCGGGACTGCATGGTGTGCCTTCCCTTCCACCAGACAACCTTATATTTTTTTTTTATTTCACCTTTGATTCTGAGAAAATTAAACCCTTTCTTCATTTGCACTCAAGTTCCTGTGTAAATCCCCAATGAGAGCTATGAGCGGAGCCGTCCAGGGCACAGATGGAAATGTTCCCACGCTAAAGGCATTTTGTATGTTATGTGTACAGCACTGCTCTGGGATCTCAGCATCATCTACGTGTTTTTGTTGTTGTCATTCATAGTATGGAAAACATATGAAGCCATTACAGACTAGACAGTTTCTAAGAAAGATGATATCTGCTAACAAACAGTAAATAACATTTTTAGTAACAAATTGGTTCAAACTATTTGGCTTTTTACTTAGTGTCTGTGTATATGTATATAGCTGTCTGTCTGTCTGTATCTATCTATCTATCTATCTATCTATCTATCTATCTATCTATCTATCTATCTATCTCTAGCTAGCTATTGTATCTGTGTATGCAGGACATTTTCAGTATAGCAAAATTGCCATGAAATCATGTGTGCTGCCAAAAAACCCAGTGAGAGTTATGTGAGACCTAACAGCACATGCAGATGAAGTTGCTGTACTGTTATCCACTAGCAAAAAGTCACATCACTCCCCAGTAAAACCAGAACACAGATGTTGAGTAAAAACATTGGAGTTTATTTACTAAGGTCCCGATTTTGACCGAGATGCCGTTATTTCTTCAAAGTGTCATGTCGGGAATTTACTAAGCAAAAATCTCGGCAGTGATGAGGGCATTCGTAATATTTTGGAAGTCCTAGGAAAAAATTACGAATCAATACACCATCGGTCAAGTACGCCTGCAATTTGGTAGAAATCGTGAATTTACTAAAAAGTGCAAATCACAAACACTGCCGACAATAGCCAAACACTGCCGTGCTGAAATACAATTCGTGAAAAAGTGCTAAAAAAAAACAGACCTGCTTTTTTATCCCGTGTTTGGCTAGGCATGCAGGGATCCTTGAGATCTGTGCATGTTTATCAGTGGGAAGGGGATGGGAAAGTGTTTTTTATTTGAAAAAAAAATGCGTGGGGTCCCCCCTCCTAAGCAAAACCAGCCTCGGGCTCTTTGAGCCGGTCCTGGTTGCAAAAATATGGGGGAAAAAATGATAGGGGTTCCCCCATATTTAAGCAACCAGCACCGGGCTCTGCGCCTGGTCCTGGTTCCAAAAATACAGGGGACAAAAAGCGTAGGGGTCCCCCGTATTTCTGAAACCAGCACCGGGCTCCACTAGCCAGATACATAATGCCACAGCCGGGGGACACTTTTATATAGGTCCCGGCGGCCCTGGCATTACATAACCAACTAGTCACCCCTGGCCGGGGTACCCTGGAGGAGTGGGGACCCCTTCAATTAAGGGGTCCCCCCCCCCTCCAGCCACCCATGGACCAGGGGTGAAGCCCGAGGCTGTCCCCCCCCATCCAAGGGCTGTGGATGGGAAGCCGATTGCCGTTTTGTTAAAAAATGAATATTGTTTTTAGTAGCAGTACTACAAGTCCCAGCAAGCCTCCCCCGCAAGCTGGTACTTGGAGAACCACAAGTACCAGCATGCGGAGGAACACCGGGCCCGCTGGTACCTGTAGTACTACTACTAAAAAAATACCCCAATAAAAACATAAGACACACACCTTGAAAGTAAAACTTTAATGCATACATCCACACCTCCATATACACATACTTACCTATGTTCACACGAGGGTCGGTCCTCTTCTACATGTAGAATCCATGGGTTACCTGTGGAAAAAATTCTACTCACAAAATCCAGTGTAGTAGGCTCTTCTTGTAATCCATTTGTAATCCAGGTACTTGTCAAAATAAAAAAACGGATACCCGACCTCGCACTGAAAGGGGCCCCATGTTTTCACATGGGACCCCTTTCCCCCGAATGCCAGAAACCCCCTCTGACTTATGTCTAAGAGGGTTCCATCAGCCAATCAGGGAACGCCACATTGTGGCACCCTCCTGATTGGCTGTGTGCTCCTGTACTGTATGACAGGCAGCACACGGCAGTGTTACAATGTAGCGCCTATGCGCTCCATTGTAACCAATGGTGGGAACTTTGTGGTCAGCGGTTGACCGAAAGTAACCTCACCGCTGACCACAAAGTTCCCACCATTGGTTATAATGGAGCGCATAGGCGCTACATTGTAACACTGCCGGGTGCTGCCTGTCATACAGTACAGGAGCACACAGCCAATCAGGAGGGTGCCACAATGTGGCGCTCCCTGATTGGCTGATGGAACCCTCTTAGACATAAGTCAGAGGGGGTTTCTGGCACTCGGGGAAAGGGGTCCCATGTGAAAACATGGGGCCCCTTTCAGTGTGAGGTCGGGTATCCGTTTTTTTATTTTGACAAGTACCTGGATTACAAATGGATTACAAGAAGAGCCTACTACACTGGATTTTGTGAGTATAATTTTTTCCACAGGTAACCCATGGATTCTACATGGAGAAGAGGACCGACCCTCGTGTGAACATAGGTAAGTATGTGTATATGGAGGTGTGGATGTATGCATTAAAGTTTTACTTTCAAGGTGTGTGACTTATGTTTTTATTGGGGTATTTTTTTAGTAGTAGTACTACATGTACCAGCGGGCCCGGTGTTCCTCCGCATGCTGGTACTTGTAGTTCTCCAAGTACCAGCTTGCGGGGGAGGCTTGCTGGGACTTGTAGTACTGCTACTAAAAACAATATTCATTTTTTAACAAAACGGCAATCAGCCTCCCATCCGCAGCCCTTGGATGGGGGGGACAGCCTCGGGCTTCACCCCTGGTCCATGGGTGGCTGGAGGGGTACCCCGGCCAGGGGTGACTAGTTGGTTATGTAATGCCAGGGCCGCCGGGACCTATATAAAAGTGTCCCACGGCTGTGGCATTATGTATCTGGCTAGTGGAGCCCGGTGCTGGTTTCAGAAATACGGGGACCCCTACGCTTTTTGTCCCCCGTATTTTTGGAACCAGGACCAGGCGCAGAGCTCGGTGCTGGTTGCTTAAATATGGGGGAACCCCTATCATTTTTCCCCCATATTTTTGCAACCAGGACCGGCTCAAAGAGCCCGAGGCTGGTTTTGCTTAGGAGGGGGGACCCCACGCATTTTTTTTTCAAATAAAAAACACTTTCCCATCCCCTTCCCACTGATAAACATGCACGGATCTCATGGATCCGTGCATGCCTAGCCAAACACGGGATAAAAAAGCAGGTCTGTTTTTTTTTAGCACTTTTTCACAAATTGTATTTCAGCACGGCAGTGTTTGGCTATTGTCGGCAGTGTTTGTGATTTGCACTTTTTAGTAAATTCCCGATTTCTACCAAATTGCAGGCGTATTTGACCGATGGTGTATTGATTCGTAATTTTTTCCTAGGACTTCCAAAATATTACGAATGCCCTCATCACTGCCGAGATTTTTGCTTAGTAAATTCCCGACATGACACTTTGAAGAAAAAACGGCATCTCGGTCAAAATCGGGACCTTAGTAAATATACCCCGCTGTCCATACATGTAATATGCTGTGTGCGAATATGGGGGGTAATTCCAAGTTGATCGCAGCAGGAAATTTTTTAGCAGTTGGGCAAAACCATGTGTACTGCAGGGGGGCAGATATAACATTTGCAGAGAGAGTTAGATTTGGGTGGGTTATCTTGTTTCTGTGCAGGGTAAATACTGTCTGCTTTATTTTTACACTGCAATTTAGATTGCAGATTGAACTCACCACACCCAAATCTATCTCTCTCTGCAAATGTTATATCTGCCCCCCCCCCCCCCCCCACTGCAGTGCACATGGTTTTGCCCAACTGCTAAAAAATTTCCTGCTGCGATCAACTTGGAATTACCCCCATGGAGCCTACTCATTATGAAGGAGAAGGGGGCTGGCCGGGGTGCCCCAGATGATTAAGTATTCAACTCACTGCGAGTTGTGGAGTGGATACTGCTTCAGTAACAGTGTTACTTACCACCCCTGTTGCCATCTTCTTCTCATGTGTGACCTAATGTCACGCATGCACACCGCCGCTGAACACACAGTGAGGAGGCGGTGAGGGGATCCGTTCCGGAACAGGACTCTGTGAGCAAATGGTGATGTGTTATTAACTACTGGTGATTTATGCCCAAGGAAATGTACTTATATACTGTATATGACAAACTATGTAACTGCTTTGGGGCTCATTTACAGATACACATACTGTAAGTAAATTTTATGACACGACTGTCAGATGGTGCAGATCATGCCTTTGGCACTGCTAATTAGATGTTGTTTTCACAATTACCTTGAAATTTCAACAGTGGGCACGTATGCCTCTGGGGCCAAATGATGCAATTAACACAGATGCTCAATTAGCATCATTATTCTCCCCATCACGCCCATAGTATTAGGAAGTGCGCACGACCCAAGAGGACTCCCCGATAATTTGTAAGTCGGTAAGTATGGGCATGGTGGTGGCCACGATGATACAATTCACCACAAATTGCATCAAGCCCCTGGAACCACCCAATTCACTGGTGAACTGGATGGTAATCAGTAGGCAGGTCTACTCTCCTGAGACAGCTTCCTGAAATTGAGGTGTCTTCCAGATATTCCAGGAGATTAGGCAAGCATACCTAAACCCTTAGAATAAACCCACAAACCAATAGGCTACATGCATCCACACCTTTGCTTAAATCTGGCTTTAAATCAAAGTTTTCAAGCCTGTCTACCTACATTTTTTCCTTTGATCACTGGTCTCTAAACTACACAAGGGTCTTCAATACCCATGTAAGCACACACAGCAGCATCTATTGGCGGTCGCCCATCTGCGATTTTATGCAAATGCCGCAAAAAAAAATATCTTCCCTTGTGTACAACAGTACGGAAGAATGTGCAAGGTCTGAGATGCCCACCTTTAGCACCACGCTGTAATACTGATTGGTGCATCACGACATCAAAACTTACACCAATACTATAGCAGGTGCAGTTTTTCCATTTTACTCTGGCCTCCTATGCTTACGGCTCTGCATCTACATCTACAGCCACTTGTATTGACTCGTCCCCAACACTCCCATGACACACCCACTGAACGGACCATTTTTGTGCTCATTTCTAGTACATCAGTTTGTGCATACACTGTGTAATGCATGAGCTGTTGGACTTGAGTTTTTGCCCATATACAGTTGTTAAAAAGTACTCACATAGGTGAACATTGCAGATTGCATGTGGCTATGAATCAGGCCCATAATGCCATGGCCCGTCAAGTTTTGCAAAGCAATGCACAATTCTGAAATAAATAGATACCCATAAAATCCAGAACCAAACTGAAATATAACAGCAGCTTCCTGAGCATAGCAGTTACATTCTCCAGAATCTCAAGGGTTTAATACCCAGCAGGTTTTATGTAAAATACTGTATGTTGAAATTAGAGATGAGCGGGTTCGGATCCCAGAGAACCGAACCGTACCGAACTTCACCATTCGTGTCCGGTTCCGAGCCAGGCTCGGGTTTTCCAGCCTCACTCGGAAACCTGAACGAAGCAAAAAATCATCATCCCGCTATTGGATTCTCGCGGGATTTGGATTCCATATAAGGAGCCGCACGTCGCGGCCATTTTCACTCCAGTCTCGGAGAGTGTAGCGAGAGGACGTGTCTCCGTCCTCATTGTCTGTGTGGGGGCGGGAAAGTGGGGTGGCGACTCTAGTGCTGTGTTGTGCTGCTCAGCCCAGTCCAGTGTAGTCAGTATCTTATGCTGTATCAGTCCAGCCAGTCACAGTGTTGGTGTCCTCTGCTGCTATATGTTCCCAGTGCTGCTGGCTGCTGTATAAGTCCCTTGCATTTTTGCTGATGTCTTGCATCAGACCAGGGGTAGTGTCTTGTGCAGCATCGGTCCAGTGACCAGTCACAGTGGTGGTGTCCTCTGCTGCCATATATCCAGTGTACTGTAGCTGTATAAGTCCCTTTCAGTGGTGCTGTGTTGTCCTGCATTAGACCAGGGAAAGTGTCTTGTGCAGCATCAGTCCAGTGACCAGTCACAGTGGTGGTGTCCTCTGCTGCCATATATACAGTGTAGCTGTATAAGTCCCTTACAGTGGTGCTGTGTTGTCCTGCATTAGACCAGGGGAAGTGTCTTGTGCAGCATCAGTCCAGTGACCAGTCACAGTGGTGGTGTCCTCTGCTGCCATATATACAGTGTAGCTGTATAAGTCCCTTTCAGTGGTGCTGTGTTGTCCTGCATTAGACCAGGGAAAGTGTCTTGTGCAGCATCAGTCCAGTGACCAGTCACAGTGGTGGTGTCCTCTGCTGCCATATAGCCAGTGTTACTGCCGTATAATTCCACTGATACTGGCGTATAATTCCCGTGATATTGCCGTATAATTCCAGTGATACTGGCGTATAATTCCTATATAATTCCTAAGGCCGATGCCCAATGTGATAGTAGAGGGCATGTAAAATCCAAAAAGCCAAAGTTCAGTAAAAAGACTCAATAAAAAAATGTAAATGGTCTGAGGAGAAACGTAAACTTGCCAATATGCCATTTATGACACGAAGTGGCAAGGAACGGCTGAGGCCCTGGCCTATGTTTATGACTAGTGGTTCAGCTTCACATGATGATGGAAGCCCTCATCCTCCCGCTAGAAAAATTAAAAGAGTTAAGATGGAAAAAGCACAGAAAAGAACTGTGCATTCTGAGATGGTATCACAAATCCCCAAGAAGAGTCCAATTGTGTTGGTGGATGCGATGCCTGACCTTCTCAACACTGGACGGGAAGAGGTGGCTCCTTCCACCATTTGCCTGCCCCCTGCAAGTGCTGGAATGAGCATCCACAGTCCAGTTCCTGATATTGAAATTGAAGATGTCACTGTTTAAGTAAACCAGGATGAGGATATGGGTGTTGCTGGCACTGAGGAGGAAGTTGACAATGAGGATTCTGATGGTGATGTAGTTTGTTTAAGTCAGGCACCGGGGGAGACACCTGTTGTCCGTGGAATGAAAAAGCCCATTGTGATGCCTGGGTAAACTACCAAAAAAGCCACCTCTTCGGTGTGGAATTATTTCTCCACAAATCCGGAAAGCAGGTGTCAAGCCATCTGTTGCCTCTGTCAATTTGTAATAAGTAGGGGTAAGGATGTTAACCACCTAGGAACATCCTCCCTTATATGTCACCTGCTGCGCATTCATCAAAAGTCAGTGTCAAGTTGTGAAACTTTGGGTAAGAGCGTAAGCAGTCCACTGACACCTAAATCTCTTCTCTTCTTCCTCCTATACCCAAGCCCCTGCAAGCCACACCACCAACTCCCTCAATGTCAACTTCCTCCTCAGTCAGGAACGTCAGTAGTCCTGCAGGCCATGTCACTGTCAATACTGAGGAGTCCTCTCCTAACCGGGATTCCTCCGTAAGATCCTTGAGTGGTACGCCTGCTGTTGCTGTTGTTGCTGCTGGGAGTCGATCGTCACCCCAGAGGGGAAGTTGGAAGACCACTTGTACTACTTCCAGTAAGCAATTGACTGTCCAACAGTCCTTTGTGAGGAAGATGAAATATGACAGCAGTCATCCTTTTGCAAAGCGGATAACTCAGGCCTTGACAGCTATGTTGGTGTTAGACGTGCGTCCGGTATCCGCCATTAGTTCAGTGGGACTTAGAGAATAGTTTGAGGTACTGTGTCCCCGGTATCAAATCCCATCTAGGTTCCACTTCTCTAGGCAGGCGATACCGAGAATGTACACAGACGTCAGAAAAAGAGTCACCAGTGTCCTACAAAATGCAGTTGTATCCAGTGTCCACTTAACCATGGACATGTAGACAAGTGGAACAGGGCAGACTAAGGACTATATGACTGTAACAGTCCACTGGGTATGGCCTCCCGCAGCAACAACAGCAGCGGCACCAGTAGCAGCATCTCGCAAATGCCAACTCGCTCCTAGGCAGGCTACGCTATGTATCACCACGTTCCATAAGGGGCACACAACTGACAACCTCTTACGGAAACTGCAGAACATCATTGCAGAATTGCTTACACCAATTGGACTCTCCTGGGGATTTGTGATATCGGACAATGCCACCAATATTGTGCGTGCATTACATCTGGGCAATTCCAGCACGTCCCATGTTTTGCACATACAATTAATTTGGTGGTGCAGAATTTTTTGAAAAATGACAGGTGTGTGCAGGAGATGCTGTCGGTGGCCCGAAAAATTGCAGCCCACTATCGGCAATCAGCCACCGCGTGACGAAGACTGGAGCTCCAGCAGACATGCCTGAACCTGCCCTGCAATCAACTGAAGCAAGAGGTGGTAACGAGGTGGAATTCAACACTCTATATGCTTCAGAGGATGGAGGAGCAGCAAAAGGCCATTCAAGCCTATACATCCACCTACGATATAGGCAAAGGAGAGGGAATGCACCTGACTCAAGTGCTGTGGAGAATGATTTCCGTCTTGTGCAAGGTTCTCCAACCCTTCGAACTTGCCACACGTGAAGTCAGTTCAGACACTGCCAGCTTGAGTCAGGTCATTCCTCTCATCAGGCTTTTGCAGAAGCAGCTGGAGAAATTGAAGGAGGAGCTAAGATGGAGTGATTCCACAAAGTATGTGGGACTTGTGGATGGAGCCCTTCATTCGCTTTGCCAGGATTCAAGGGTGGCCAATCTGTTGATATCAGAGCACTACATTTTGGCCACTGTGCTCGATCCTAGGTTTAAAGCCTACGTTGTATCTCTATTTCCAGCAGACATAAAGTGTGCAGAGGTGCAAAGACCTGCTGGTGAGTAAATTGTCAACTCAAGCGGAACGTGACCCGTCAACAGCTCGTCCTTCAATTTCTCCCGCCACTTGGGCTGCAAGGAAAAGGTTAAGATTTCCTAGCCCACCCGCTGGCGGTGATGCAGGGCAGTCAGGAGCAAAAGCTGACATCTGGTCCAGACTGAAGGACCTGCCAACAATTACTGACATGTCTACTGTCATTGCATATGATTCTGTCACCATTGAAAAAATGGTGAAGGATTATATGAGTGACAGGATCCAAGTAGGCATGTCAGAGGGGCCATATGTATACTGGCAGAAATAGAGGCAATTTGGATGCCCTTGCACAAACTGGATTTATTTTACCTAAGTTGCCCCCTACCCCCTCCAGTGTGTACTCTGAAAGAGTGTTTAGTGCAGCCGGTAACCTTGTCAGCGATCGGCGTAGGAGGTTACTTCCACTAAATGTGGAGAAGATGATGTTCATCAAAATTAATTATAAATTCCTCCGGGAAGACCTTTACCAGCAATTGCCTCCAGAAAGTCTAGTGATGGTGGATTCCAGTGAGGACGAATTAATACTCTGTGAGGAGGAGGATGTACACAGTGAAAGAGGTGAGGAATCGGAGGATGAGGTCGACATCTTGCCTCTGTAGAGCCATTTTGTGCAAGGAGAGATTGATTGCTTCTTGTTTGGTGGGGGCTCAAACAAACCAGTAATTTCAGCCACAGTCGTTTGGCAGACCCTGTCGCTGAAATGATTGGTTTGTTAAAGGGTGCTTGTCCTGTTTATATAACATAAGGGTGGGTGGGAGGGCCCAAGGACAATTCCATCTTGCACCTCTTTTTCTACTTTGCATCATGTGCTGTTTGGGTACTAGTTTTTTTAAGTGCCATCCTGTCTGTAACTGCAGTGCCACTCCTAGATGGGCCAGGTGTTTGTGCCGCACACTTGTGTCGCTTAGCTTAGTCATCCAGCTACCTCATTGCACCTCTTTTTCTTCTTTGCATCATGTGCTGTTTGGGACCTATTTTTTAAATCTGCCATCCTGTCTGCCACTGCAGTGCCACTCCTAGATGGGCCAGGTGTTTGTGCCGCACACTTGTGTCGCTTAGCTTAGCCATACAGCCACCTCGGTGCAACCTTTTGGCCTAAAAACAATATTGTGATGTGTGAGGTGTTTAGAATAGACTGGAAATGAGTGGAAATGAATGTTATTGAGGTTAATAATACCATAGGATTAAAATTACCCCCAAATTCTGTGATTTTAGCTGTTTTTATGTTTTTTTTCAAAAATAATCCAGATCCAAAACCAAAACACGAAAGGGTCATTTTGGCTAAACCAAGTCAAAACCAAAACACGTAAGTGGAATTATAACCAAAACACAAAACACGAAAAGTGCCAGCCGCACATCTCTAGTTGAAATGTAGTTAAATAGTTAAACACTACAGGCTGTTTCTCAACTGAGTGTTATTGTGCATGATTCATCAGCCACAATAACATCACATGTCTGAGTCAACAGACTTAAAGGTCAGATTGATTAGACTGCAGGTGCATATTTTTTTCTTGGCTCTATAAAAGGGGTTGCATGTGCCCAAGCCTGTCACTGTGTTATTAAGCTTCACAGTGCTGTATGCCTGTACAGTACTTAGCCCAGGAGAATCATATTGATTCTCCGTTTATCTTCTATAACCTGTAACTTGTTACATGTTGACTATGGAAGATAAAAAGTAGGTTAACCTCCTTACTCACATCCGCTACGCACCTACCAACTTGTAGGCATCTGCCAATAAAATACTGGCCTTCAACCTCAGGAACTGCTTTCCCATTTAGCTCCCCTATTATCTGACCCAGCTTATAGGAAAGCCGAGGGAGGACAGAAATACCTGTGAAGTTAGCTGCTATGTGCAGAAAGTGGATATCCGTGCATATCTCAGAGTGATTTTTTTTCCTTGGCAACCCTACATAAATACTAGCGGTGATAGTGAATAGTCCTGATTTAGAGAGTATGTTATTACTAGTTACCAGCCTGTCAAAATGATGGAACCATGTAATAATAATTTCAGCTACAGCAGCTGTGCGCGGAATGGAGCAACAATTGAATTGCTCCTTCAGGCACCATCTAGTGGCTGCTCAAATGATGAGCCAGCCCATGTTATGTCAGTTTATAGAAATCATGTAACTCTGCAAATTAGTCACCATATGTGGTATGTTAGGTACTGTACACAGAATCGCAGCTATTGGTTAAAGATCCAGCAACATATGTTTTTCTGTTTTGTAATCTTATCTGATATGGTTCTGCACAGGGGTGTAATTAGCAATTTGTAACCATAGCAACATATATAAGAGCCTCGATCAATTACAAAAACTCACATAGAAACATGGGACCGACAAGGGAGACATGACCTCTTCAGCTGTGGGTCCTATACCAGCAGCACATGTCGCTATTGCTTCTGCATATATATTTTGGCACAAGCTATCATTCTGGATATTACTTTTATCATGACTTTGTACTTTACTTTTGAAGCTAGATAAGCTCTGCATATTGGTCAGGGCGGGTATTGAGCTCCGATTAGGACTGTCACAGATAGGACAGTGTGCCTAAATTAAAAAGATTTCCACTCAAAATGGAATGTCCTGAATTAGGAAGTATCCTCCTCAGTTAGGATATAGCTGGTCCCAGCCCCCTGTGTTGTATAATTTGAACGGGACTCACAACAATTTGGCATATTGTGACGTGGGGGAATACAAAGTGGCATACTATTAAATGGTGGCACTGTGTGGTATAATGTGAACTAGGGTACATCTACGGTGGCATAAAATGAACTAGGGCACTATTACTGTATGGTTCATAAAATGAACTAGGGCACTATTACTGTATGGTGCTTAAAATGAACTAGGGCACTATTACTGTATGATGTATAAAATTAATTAGGGCACTATTACTGTATGGTTCATAAAATGAACTAGGGCACTATTACTGTATGGTTTATAAAATGAATTAGGGCACTATTACTGTACGGTGCCTAAAATGAACTAGGGCACTATTACTGTATGAACTAGGGTACATCTACGGTGGCATAAAATGAACTATGGCACTATTACTGTATGGTTCTTAAAATGAACTAGGGCACTATTACTGTATGGTGCTTAAAATGAAATAGGGCACTATTACTGTATGATGTATAAAATAAGAATTTACTCACCGGTAATTCTATTTCTCGTAGTCCGTAGTGGATGCTGGGGACTCCGTAAGGACCATGGGGAATAGACGGGCTCCGCAGGAGACTGGGCACTCTAAAAGAAAGATTAGGTACTATCTGGTGTGCACTGGCTCCTCCCTCTATGCCCCTCCTCCAGACCTCAGTTAGGGAAACTGTGCCCGGAAGAGCTGACACTACAAGGAAAGGATTAGGAATCCAGGGTAAGACTCATACCAGCCACACCAATCACACCGTATAACTTGTGATAACCATACCCAGTTAACAGTATGAACAACAACTGAGCCTCAATCAACGGATGGCTCATAACAATAACCCTTTAGTAAGCAATAACTATATACACGTATTGCAGAAGAAGTCCGCACTTGGGACGGGCGTCCAGCATCCACTACGGACTATGAGAAATAGAATTACCGGTGAGTAAATTCTTATTTTCTCTGACGTCCTAGTGGATGGTGGGGACTCCGTAAGGACCATGGGGATTATACCAAAGCTCCCAAATGGGCGGGAGAGTGCGGACGACTCTGCAGCACCGAATGAGCAAACTCAAGGTCCTCCTCAGCCACGGTATCAAACTTGTAGAACTTAGCAAATGTGTTTGAACCCGACCAAGTAGCAGCTCGGCAAAGCTGTAAAGCCGAGACCCCTCGGGCAGCCGCCCAAGAAGAGCCCACCTTCCTTGTGGAATGGGCTTTTACTGATTTTGGATGCAGCAGTCCAGCCGCAGAGTGAGCCAGCTGAATCGTGCTACAGATCCAGCGAGCAATAGTCTGCTTCGAAGCAGGAGCGCCAACCTTGTTGGCTGCATACAGAATAAACAGCGAGTCAGACTTTCTGACTCCCGCCGTTCTGGAAACATAAATTTTCAAAGCCCGGACTACGTCCAGCAACTTGGAATCCTCCAAGTCCCTAGTAGCCGCAGGCACCACAATAAGTTGGTTCAAATGAAACGATGATACCACCTTAGGGAGAAATTGGGGACGAGTCCTCAATTCTGCCCTGTCCATATGCAAGATCAGATAGGGGCTTTTACATGACAAAGCCGCCAATTCTGACACACGCCTAGCCGAAGCTTAGGCCAATAGCATGACCACTTTCCATGTGAGATATTTTAGCTCCACGGTCTTAAGTGGCTCAAACCAGTGGGATTTCAGGAAATCCAACACAACGTTAAGATCCCAAGGTGCCACTGGTGGCACAAAAGGAGGCTGAATATGCAGCACTCCCTTTACAAACGTCTGAACCTCAGGCAGTGAAGCCAGTTCTTTTTGAAAGAAAATGGATAGGGCCGAGATCTGAACCTTTATGGACCCTAATTTGAGGCCCATAATCACACCTGACTGTAGGAAATGCAGAAAACGACCCAACTGGAAGTCCTCTGTAGGGGCCTTCCTGGCCTCACACCAAGCAACATATTTCCGCCATATGCGGTGATAATGCTTTGCTGTCACATCCTTCCTAGCTCTTATCAGCGTAGGAATTACTTCATCCGGTATACCCTTTTCCGCTAGGATCCGGCGTTCAACCGCCATGCCGTCAAACACAGCCGCGGTAAGTCTTCGAACAGACAGGGCCCCTGCTGCAACAGGTCCTGTCTGAGAGGCAGAGGCCATGGGTCCTCTGTGACCATCTCTTGAAGTTCTGGGTACCAAGTCCTTCTTGGCCAATCCGGAACAATGAGTATCGTTCTCACTCCTCTTTTTCTTACTATTCTCAGTACCTTGTGTATGAGAGGAAGAGGAGGAAACACATATACCGACTGGAACACCCACGGAGTTACCAGTGCGTCCACAGCTATCGCCTGAGGGTCCCTTGACCTGGCGCAATTTTTTTTTTTTTTTTTAGCTTTTTGTTTAGGCGGGACGCCATCATTTCCACCTGTGGCCATTCCCACCGATTTGCAATCTGGTCGAAGACTTCTTGATGAAGTCCCCACTCTCCCGGGTGGAGGTCGTGCCTGCTGAGGAAGTCTGCTTCCCAGTTGTCCACTCCCGGAATGAACACTGCTGACAGTGCTTGTACGTGATTCTCCACCCAACGAAGAATCCTTGTGGCTTCCGCCATCGCCACCCTGCTTCTTGTGCCGCCCTGTCGGTTTACATGGGCGACTGCCGTGATGTTGTATGACTGAATAAGCACTGGTTGGTCTCGAAGCAGGGGCTCCGCTTGACTCAGGGCGTTGTATATGGCCCTTAATTCCAGTATGTTTATGTGCAGACGAGTCTCCTGACTTGACCACAGCCCCTGGAAGTTTCTTCCCTGAGTGACTGCCCCCCATCCGCGGAGGCTTGCATCCGTGGTCACCAGGACCCAGTCCTGTATGCCGAACCTGCGGCCCTCGAGAAGATGAGCACTCTGCAGCCACCACAGAAGAGACACCCTGGCCCTCGGGGACAGGGCGATCAGCCGATGCATCTGAAGATGCGATCCGGACCACTTGTCCAACAGATCCCACTGAAAGATCCTGGCATGGAACCTGCCGAAAGGAATGGCTTCGTATGACGCTACCATCTTTCCCAGGACTCGCGTGCAGTGATGCACCGACACCTGCTTTGGTTTCAGGAGATCCCTGACCATGGTCACTAACTCCTGAGCCTTCTCCTCCGGGAGAAATACCTTCTTCTGTTCTCTGTCCAGAATCATGCCCAGGAAGGGCAGACGCGTCGTAGGAATCAGCTGCGACTTTGGAATATTCAGAATCCAGCCGTGCCGTAGCAACACTTCCCGAGAGTGCGCTACGCTGACCAACAACTGCTCTCTGGACCTCGCCTTTATGAGGAGATCGTCCAAGTACGGGATAACTGTAACTCCTTGCTTCCGGAGGAGTACCATCATCTCCGCCATTACCTTGGTAAAGACTCTCGGTGCCGTGGATAGACCAAACGGCAACGTCTGGAATTGGTAATGACAGTCCTGTACCACAAACCTGAGGTACTCCTGGTGAGGCGGATAAATGGGGACATGCAAGTACGCATCCTTGATGTCCAGAGATACCATAAAATCCCCCTCTTCCAGGCTGGCAATGACCGCTCTGAGCGATTCCATTTTGAACTTGAACTTTTTCATGTAAATGTTCAAGGATTTTAAATTTAGAATGGGTCTTACCGAACCGTCCGGTTTCGGTACCACAAACAGTGTGGAATAGTAACCCCTTCCCTGCTGAAGGGGGGGTACCATTATTATCACTTGCTGGAGGTACAGCTTGTGAATAGCCGTCAGGACTTTCTCCCTCCCCGTGGGAGAAGCTGGCAAGGCGGATTTTAGGTAACGGTGAGGGTGCGTCACTTCGAATTCCAGCTTGTATCCCTGAGATACAATTTGTATAGCCCAAGGATCCACTTGTGAGCGAACCCACTGGTTGCAGAAAATTCGGAGACGCGCCCCCACCGCTCCTGGCTCCGCCTGTGGAGCCCCAGCGTCATGCGGTGGACTTAGTGGAAGCAGGGGAGGACTTTTGTTCCTGAGAACTGGCTGCATGGTGCAGCTTCTTTCCTCTACCCCTGCCTCTGGCAAGAAAGGATGCACCTCTGACTCTCTTGCTTTTTTGAGAACGAAAGGACTGCATTTGGTAATACGGTGCTTTCTTAGGCTGTGAGGAAACCTGTGGCAAGAAAGTCGACTTTCCAGCTGTCGCTGTGGATACGAGGTCTGAGAGACCGTCGCCAAACAATTCCTCACCCTTATAAGGCAAAACCTCCATGTGTTTTTTAGAGTCGGCATCCCCTGTCCATTGCCGAGTCCATAAGACCCTCCTGGCAGAAATGGACATTGCATTTATTCGAGAGCCCAGCAGGCAAATGTCCCTCTGGGCATCCCGCATATATAAGACGACATCTTTAATATGGCTAAGTGTTAGCAATACGGTATCCCTGTCCAGGGTATCCAACCCCTCTGACAGAGTATCCATGCTGCAACAGCACTGCACATCCAAGCTGAAACAATAGCCGGTCTCAGTAGAGTACCAGAGTGTGTATACACAGACTTCAAGATACCTTCCTGCTTCCTATCCGCAGGTTCCTTTAGGGCGGCCGTATCCTGAGACGGCAGGGCCACTCTTTTAGATAAGCGCGTCAGGGCCTTGTCAACCCTAGGGGAGGATTCCCAGCGTAACCTATCCGTTGGCGGGAAAGGGTACGCCATTAGTATTCTCTTGGGAATCACCACTTTCTTATCAGGGGAAGACCACGCTTCTTCCCATAACTCATTTAATTCATGTGACGGGGGAAAAGTCACTGGCTGCTTTTTCTCCCCAAACATATTTACCCTCTTGTCAGGGACAGGGTCAGCCTCTGAAATGTGTAATACATTTTTCATTGCAATAATCATGTATCGGATGGCCTTAGTCATTTTGGGCTGTAATAGTGCCTCATCCTCGTCGACGCTGGAGTCGGACTCCGTGTCGACATCTGTGTCAACCAACTGAGATAGTGGGCGTTTTTGAGACGCTGACGGCCTCTGAGGCGCCTGGGCAGGCCCGGGTTGAGAGCCCGGCTGTCCCCCGGCAGCAACATAATCAAATCTCTTATTTAATGAGTTTACATTGTCATTTAAGACCTTCCACATATCCATACAATCAGGTGTCGGCACCGACGGGGGCGACACCACATTTATCTGCACTTGCTCCGCCTCCACGTAACCCTCCTCATCAAACATGCCGACACAGCCGTACCGACACACAGCACACACACAGGGAATGCTCTGACTGAGGACAGGACCCCACAAGGTCTATGGGGAGACAGAGAAAGAGTATGCCAGCACACACCACAGCGCTATATACACAGGGATACACACTACCAGAAGTGAATTTTTCCCAATATCTGCTGTATCAATACACCTTTTGCCTAAATTTATGTGCCCCCCCTCTCTTTTTACCCTCTTAGTGCCAGGAGACTGCAGGGGAGAGCCTGGGGAGCGTCCTTCCAGCGGAGCTGTGAAGAGAAATGGCGCTGGTGTGCTAAGGAAGAAGGCCCCGCCCCCTCAGCGGTGGGCTTCTATCCCGCTGTTTCTGACTAAAAAATGGCGGGGGTTTTACACATATACAGCCACAGACTGTATTATGTGTCTTTTTTATGCCAAAGGTATTCTTATTGCTGCCCAGGGCACCCCCCCCAGCGCCCTGCACCCTACAGTGACCGGAGTGTGTGGTGTGCAGTAGGAGCAATGGCGCACAGCTGCGGTGCTGTGCGCTACCTTAATGAAGACAGGATTCTTCAGCCGCCGATTTCATCACCAACTTCTGATCTTCTGGCTCTGCGAGGTGGACGGCGGCGCGGCTCCGGGAACGGACGACCGAGGACCTTTGCCTGTGTTCGAACCCTCTGGAGCTAATGGTGTCCAGTAGCCTAAGAAGCGCAACCTAGCTGTGAACAGGTACGTTTGCTTCTCTCCCCTCGGTCCCACGTAGCAGTGAGTCTGTTGCCAGCAGATCTCACCGAAAATAAAAAACCTAACATTACTTTCTTTACTAGCAGGCTCAGGAGATCCCACTAGGTGCATCCAGCTCTAGCCGGGCACAGATTCTAACTGAGGTCTGGAGGAGGGGCATAGAGGGAGGAGCCAGTGCACACCAGATAGTACCTAATCTTTCTTTTAGAGTGCCCAGTCTCCTGCAGAGCCCGTCTATTCCCCATGGTCCTTACGGAGTCCCCAGCATCCACTAGGACGTCAGAGAAAATTAATTAGGGTACTATTACTGTATGGTTCATAAAATGAACTAGGGCACTATTACTGTATGATGCATAAAATGAATTAGGGCACTATTACAGTATGGTTCATAAAATGAATTAGGGCACTATTACTGTATGATGCATAAAATGAACCATGGTACTATTATGGGGCATAACATAAATGGCTGGTAGTGCTTACATAGAAGTGCTGACATAAAAGTGTTATTATAAAAATAGCGTTATACCTGCGTTAAACCGAAGGAAAACAGAAGAGAAACATCAACACACCAACACTACCACAAAAGGACTGCCTTAATGCCTCAAAAGTATGTAATTCATCTTATGCATATTATCTGTTTTTAAAAACCTATGAAAAGGCATCCCCAATCTGCTCACTACAGTTCTCTCTTAGGCAAACTTATGTATGTTTCTTGATGTAATGATTTCTTGTAAATGTCATTGCATGTGTGGGGAAGTTGCTCGGTGAAACATTTTATTATTGCATACTGACTGGTGTTTACCTCCTTTGAACATTTACCCATTGTGGTCAGGTGTACTATATCTTTATATTTAGTAAGGTGTAGTCATTGTGTAAAGGACAGAGTATGATTACCGATTAGTAAAAGAAAACAAATACTGAGCAACATCCCCAAACAGGTAATTTCAACTTTAAACTTGTCATTTATTTTGTATGCTCTGGACATGGCTACTAATAACAAATGCACAGACAAAATTCTTAAAGCTATGTGTGCAAATGCTAGGAGCTTAGGAGACAAAATTCCAGAGCTAATTGCGATAATGACAAGGGATAACCTGGATTTTGTGGCAATTACAGAGTCTTGGTGCAATGAGAATCATGACTGGGACTTAGCTATACCAGGATACAATTTATTTAGGAAAGATAGAATAGGAAGAATAGGAGGAGGGGTAGCAATGTATGTGAAAAAAAGCATAAATGCTACTTTAATACAAAATATTGAAGCCAAAACTGAGGCCCTTTGGGTCACCATAGAAACTCGGAAGAAGGACATTATTCGCATTGGGGTGATCTATAGACCACCAGGCCAGGGGCAGGATTTGGACAGGAACCTATTGTTGGACATCTCTAAAATGGCTTTTAAGGGAGAAGTCAAAATCATGGGACACTTTAATTTACCTGATGTAAATTGGGAGGGGTCTTTTGCAAGTTCAGCTACAAGTGGCAAATTTCTACATTCCTTACAGGGAGCATCTCTCAAGCAATTGGTGAGGGAGCCCACTCGCAAAGACTCAATATTAGATCTAATTCTTACAAATGGTGATAGGATATCTGATATATATGTGGGTGAGCACCTGGGATCCAGTGATCATCAAGCAGTATGGTTTAGTATAAAGACAGGATCCAACTCCTGTCACACAAAAACAAAGGTGTTGGATTTTAGAAATGCTGACTTTGCAAAAATGGGGAGATGTTTAAGTGATTCATTGGCAGACTGGAGGAACTTGGAAGGAGTGCAGGAGAAGTGGAAAAAACTGAAAAGTGCAATGCTAAGTGCAACAGACCTTTGTATCAAAATGGTTAGGAAAAGCACCAGGAAAAGGAAGCCAGTGTGGTTCACAAAAGAAGTATCAACTAGTGTGAAAGCAAAAAAGATGGCTTTTAGGAAATACAAACAGACTCAAAATAATAACGACAAAGAGGTGTATCTGGACAGACGGAAGGATGCTAAGAAAGTGATCAGACGTGCAAAGGCAGAAGCTGAGGAGAAAATGGCCCAGTCAGTAGATAAAGGGGGCAAAACTTTTTTTAAGTATATAAGTTAAAGGAGAAAATCAAATGGAGGAATAATAAGACTTAAGACAGAGAGTGGGCATTTGGTGGAGGGAGACAAGGCAATAGCAGATTACCTAAATAATTATTTTTGCTCAGTATTTACTACAGAAGAAGGGATGGGGCCACAGTTAAGTTGCAAGGACATTCATAAAAATAAGGTAGATGAAAATACATTTACAGAGGAGAAGGTCCTAACAGAACTTTCAAAACTAAAAGTGGATAAATCAATGGGACCAGATGGGATACACCCAAGGATACTCAAAGAGCTAAAAGATGTGCTGGTTACACCTTTAACAGAATTATTTAACCAGTCACTAAATACAGGTGCTATTCCAGAGGACTGGAAAAGAGCAAATGTAGTTCCACTGCACAAAAGTGGAAGCAAGGAAGAAGCAAGTAACTACAGACCAGTAAGCCTTACATCAGTAGTAGGGAAAGTAATGGAAAAACTATTAAAAGAAAGAGTAGTGGAATATCTTAAATCAAACAACTTACAGGATCCAAAACAGCAAGAATTTACTGGTGGGAGATCATGCCAAACAAATCTTATTGACTTTTTTGACTCTGTGATGAAAATAATAGATCAAGGGGGAGCTGTAGATGTAGCATATCTAGACTTTAGTAAGGCATTTGACACTGTCCCACATCGCAGACTGCTAAATAAACTTGAAAGCCTGTGGGTGGATTATAAATCAGTTAAATGGATAAGAACCTGGTTGCAGGATAGGAAACAGACAGTCGTAGTTAATGGAGTGCTATCTATGGAGGAAAATGTTACCAGTGGAGTACCCCAGGGATCTGTACTTGGTCCAGTTCTCTTTAATATCTTTGTTGGTGACATTGCAGATGGTATTGAAGGGAAGATATGCCTTTTTGCAGATGATACAAAGATATGCAACAGGGTAGACACACCGGGAGGGGTCAAACAAATGATTAATGACCTAGGTAGGCTTGAGAAATGGTCAAGAACGTGGCAACTACAGTTTAATGCTAAAAAATGCAAAATCATGCACTTGGGTCTCAAAAACCCAAAGGCTAAGTATAGTATCAAGGGTACTATAATGGAAACTACTGAGGAGGAAAGAGATTTAGGAGTCACTATTTCAAGTGACTTGAAGGCAGGAAAGCAATGCAACAAAGCAATGAGAAAGGCAAGTCAGATGCTTGGTTGCATAGGGAGAGGAATCAGTAGCAGGAAAAAAGAAGTGATAATGCCACTGTATAGGTCATTGGTACGGCCCCATCTGGAATACTGTTCTGGAGACCCTATCTCCAGAAGGATATAAATACATTAGAGAGTGTACAAAGAAGGGCAACTAAAATGATGCATGGCCTACATCACAAAACTTACCCGGAAAGGCTAAAAGATCTTAACATGTATAGTTTGGAGGAGAGAAGGGAAAGGGGGGACATGATAGAAACTTTCAAATATATCAAGGGTCTTAACAAAGTTCAGGAGGGAAACATTCTTCAAAGGAAAAGAAGTATTAGAACTCGAGGGCATACATTGAGACTGGAGGGGGGGAGGTTCAGGGGAAATTTAAGGAAAAATTACTTCACAGAAAGGGTAGTGGATAAGTGGAATAGCCTCCCATCAGAGGTGGTAGAGGCTAAGACTGTAGGGCAATTTAAACATGCTTGGGACAGGCATATGAATATCCTTACAAATAATTAAGGTTAAAAAAGGGTTGAGATTGCCTAAAGGATAAAATAAAAAAGGGGCAGACTAGATGGGCCAAGTGGTTCTTATCTGCTGTCAAATTCTATGTTTCTATAAATAACTATGGAGAGAGGTGTCTCTCTAGAAGCATTGGGGAACAACCCCTTCAAAATGTTGCTATGGGTCCTACAAAGTTCTGGCTGCACCCCTAACACCAGGTATGAGCTAGTCTTTCTAGCTGTTTTTTGAGCCATAACTGAACTCATAATTTGTTTTGTAGGTATAAGCAATCAGCTCTGGTTAAGCAAGCATACAGTATAACAAGGCAAACTTACTGAGGCAAATAAGCAACAGAGGAAGTACGTATACTGTATAATAATAATAATAATAATATTATCATTCTATATAATTGAAGTATTGCAAAAAATTGCAGTGGACAGTCACTGACCAACAATCACCTGCCACTTCCCTGGTGGGTGGGGAGGGGGTGGTTGCTTGCAGAGGACAGTCCAGTCACCACAGAAACAAAAGGGGAAATATATGTATGGGATGTACAGAGAAAAGCGCCATCCATTATATCCTCATTACGGCCTCTCTGCTATATTAATGGTGGCTAAACCAGACTGTGAGACTCAGCCCAGATGTACGCAAGGCACTAAGCCAGAGGTTCCCAACAGGGGCACTTTAAGAGAGTAGGAGGCCCATGTCCTGCCTCCTCCATTCGGGCCCCCTCCTCTCTGCCGGCAGCACTGGGGAGTGTGAGCACTAGAGGGCTTAGACTCTACTGCGCATGCGCAGATCACTGTGAAAATGGCGTGGCGGCAATTTCCCCAGTGATTAATCTACATCGCCTGCGCAGAACACCATGAAAACGGGTGCTACGCCATTTTAATGGTGATTCCAGAGCGCTGCTGATGTCAGCGCGGGACTCCGGTGGAGTAAGTATTTAAAAAATAGGGTGCGGTGAGGGCCCCCTCTGGACTCACGGGCCTGTGTGCACAGCACACACTGCACTCATTATAGATACGCCAGTGGTTCCCAAAGTTTCTTGAATCCCAGCACCCTAGAGTATCAGCATTTTTTTCACGCCACTCTAGGATAACTTTTTTTTATAATTGATAACATTTTAAAAAATATTAAAACTAAGTTAATTGTGCCTACCTGTCACGCTAACCGTCAGTTATGTGATGGTGTACAGTTGTGCTTCTATTTGTCTACATTTTATGATTGTCAGCCATTAGCACTGGTTTTGCTTATCACTTTGACCATAAATAGTTTGATTTGATCCTGGACCACCAACCCGAGGCACCCCTGCAAGAGCCTCGCGGCACCCCAAATGTTTGGGCAAACAATTTGAGAACCACTGCACTAAGCTTGTCTGCCTCTGCCATGTGACTCGCCTTTGTAAACAATGCATGCTGAAAATGTCAGCAAAGGCCTATGTGATTTAACAATGTACAAATATCATTACTTAAGTACTGTACTAACTATCTGTTCCATACCTCCCAACTGTCCCGATTTTGGCAGGACAGTCCCGTTTTTCACGGTCTGTCCTGCTGTCCCACCCACGGGTTGCAGTGTCCCGCGGTGGGGTGGGGGTGGGGGTGGGGGCAGTTGGGATATCACCCCTGTCACTCGCTGCCCTGAGCAGAGCAGCAGTGAATAGATGCTGTGCGCATACCTCCCAACATGGCCCTCTCCAGGAGGGACACAATGCTCTGCTTCTGGACTTTTCTGTCAATTTAAGATTGCCGGCACCTGTTTTAAACAGGTTAATGGATAAGAAAGGTGTTTCAGTACAGGTGCCGGCAATCATACATTAAGAGAAAAGTCCAGGAGTAGAGCATTCTGTCCCTCCTGGAGAGGGTTATGTTGGGAGGTATGAAACTGTCATGTGTTTGTGTACCCCTTTAAGGTCGCTTACAGTTCCACAGCAGCATAAGGGGAAGGCACTGGTACAGCAGGAGTTAAGCGAGGACCCTAGTCCGATCACGTGGTTCCCAATCAGCAGAAGCTGATTGTGAAGGGCAGTTTGGGAACAGAGAAGACTTGTGGAAAGAAGGAGGGGAAGTTGACTGGAGACTGGAGGTGCCGGATGCATGCTGAGCGATGAGCAGAGCGAGAATGGACAATCTGGAGTCATAATATCACACCTGTAAGTACACTCTGATTTACCACTGCCTGGTGCTGCAACGGGGATGTAGTTATGTGACCGGCGGTCAAGAGAACAACGGTCACATAACCTCCCCCTACATCCCCCCCCCTCACAATCCCTATGGTCGGCATGCCAACCAACAGGGACTATTCCCACTCGTGGGTGTCCATGACATCCATAGAGTAGGAATAGAACCCGTGGCAACCGCAGGTCACCACCGAGCCCGCAAGGGGCTTGCTGCACTTGCCACCCCCTGCTGGGATTACGCTGCCGGGATCCCGGCGTCTGTATGCTGACCGGCAGTCTCCTGACTGCCGGTCACGCATACCACACCCGCTGCAATGTGCTCTGCCACTTTCTGTGCAGTCACACATCTGCTCCCCATTAGTGCCCCAGTGTGTTCCTTACTAGTTACACGGCAAAATCTTTCAGTTATGGACTTTTATAGGAGTTTGCCTGCACGATTTATAGAAACTCACAAGTTTGCATGTGAAATTATTTCATGTTCGGAAGTACCTACCAGTGTGAGCATGAAAGGAAGCAAGTCTCCTGCTAGGTCCAGACTGACAAACTTTTATCTTGGTTACATTTTAAAAGTTATCACGTGTAATAAGATTTCTTCTGCAATTGGAAAATTGGTGACAGCAAAGAGATGTCAAGTATCGGGAAGAAAACATTAATATTTTCTTCTCAATACTTGACATCTGTTTGATTAACCACTTAACCAAAGTCGGATTAAAGCTATGGGGGGCCAGGGGCATTTCAGACAGCGGGGCCCCTAATACAGAGGCATACAGATGAAATACAGCAATATATACATATATATATATATATATATATATATATAGTTATCCTGTAGAAAGCAAGAGGCAGAACTCTACGGACTTTTATATTAGTGTAAATCTGTATTAATAGTTAGAGACATGAGTTTTTCCTTCAGGGTACAGATTTACACTAATTTAAAAGTCTTTGGAGTGCTGCCTATTTCTTATTTTGATCTAGGAGGACACCCTGGCATTATATATATATATATATATATATATATTCACATACCTTCCAACATGACCCTCTCCAGGAGGGACAGAATGCTCTGCTCCTGGACTTCCGTCTTAATGCATGATTGCCATCACCTGTGCTGAAACACCTTTCGTATCCATTAATCCATTAACACAGGTGCTGGAAATGGTATCCGTTCACATGGTCGACCATGTTATGGTCGACAGTCATTAGGTCGACCACTATTGGTCGACATTGACACGTCGACATGGACACATGGTCGACACATGAAAGGTCGACATATTAAAAGGTCGACATGAGTTTTTTAACTTTTTTTTCTTTTGGGGAACTTTTCCATACTTTACGATCCACATGGACTACGATTGGAACGGTAAAGTGTGCCGAGCGAAGCGGTAGCGGAGCGAAGGCACCATGCCCGAAGCATGGCGAGTGAAGCGAGCCATGCGAGGGGACGCGGTGCACTAATTGGGGTTCCCAGTCACTTTACGCAAAAAACGACACCCAAAAAAGTTAAAAAACTCATGTCGACCTTTCATATGTCGACCTTTCATGTGTCGACCACGGGTCCATGTCGACCATGCCAATGTCCACCAATAGTGGTCGACCTAATGACTGTCGACCATAACATGGTCGACCATTCATACCGGAACCGCTGGAAATCAAAAATTAAGAGAAAAGTCCAGAAGCAGAGCATTGTGTCCCTCCCGGAGAGGGTCATGTTGGGTGGTATGTATTCAGCATAATTTCCCAGTGGACGTGATGCCAGCGGTCATGATACTGACAGCGGTATCCTGTCCATTAGAATCCCCACAGACCCCTCTAAAGTACCCTAACCCTCCTCTGCCCCTACCCTAACTAGAGATGAGCGGGTTCGGTTTCTCTGAATCCGAACCCGCCCGAACTTCATGTTTTTTTACACGGGTCCGAGCGACTCGGATCTTCCCGCCTTGCTCGGTTAACCCGAGCGCGCCCGAACGTCATCATCACGCTGTCGGATTCTCGCGAGGCTCGGATTCTATCGCGAGACTCGGATTCTATATAAGGAGCCGCGCGTCGCGGCCATTTTCACACGTGCATTGAGATTGATAGGGAGAGGACGTGGCTGGCGTCCTCTCCGTTTAGAAATTAAAATAGATAGGAGAGTGAGAGTGAGACACTTCATTTACTTACTGGAGCTTAGGAGGAGTTATACTAGTGACTGATGACCAGTGACCTGACCACCAGTGCAGTTTTATAATTTATTATTATTTAATAATCCGTTCTGTTCTTGTTCTCTGCCTGAAAAAAACGATACACAGTGACTCAGTCACACTCACATACCATATCTGTGCTCAGCCCAGTGTGCTGCATCATCTATGTATAATATCTGACTGTGCTCACACAGCTTAATTGTGGGGGAGACTGGGGAGCAGTTATAGGTTATAGCAGGAGCCAGGAGTACATATTAAACAGTGCACACTTTTGCTGCCAGAGTGCCACTGCCAGTGTGACTGACCACTGACCACTGTGACCAGTGACCTGACCACACTGACCACCAGTATAGTATATTGTGATTGAATGTCTGCCTGAAAAAGTACACTCGTCGTGTGACTTGTGTGGTGTTTTTTTATTCTATAAAAATTAAAAAACTCATTCTGCTGACAGACAGTGTCCAGCAGGTCCGTCATTATATAATATATACCTGTCCGGCTGCAGTAGTGATATATATATATTTTTTATATCATTATTTATCATCCAGTCTATACTAGCAGCAGACACAGTACGGTAGTTCACGGCTGTAGCTACCTCTTGTCACGATCCGGGTATCTGGACGCCATTTCTTACCCATCAGATGCCTCCTAAGGCTGGCTCAGCGCTCCAGGACCGGATCCCATCTGTTATCCTGATGTGTACATTCCTGTATCCTCTCCTGTCACTCTGGGACGCTGTCACAGTAAACGCCATATTACACCTGGCATGGCGCCTCCCGCAGCCTCCGCCGCCGTCCCTGAACTTCTGCATGCAGAGTGTCTGAGTTGCGATTACGTCAGCCGCGGCCTCCGCTGTGTCCGCGTGGTTGGATGTGCATCTGTCAGCCTGGCGCCTCCTGTCCGGTGGCCGGCGCCGCCATTACTGTTTTCATTACCACATGGATTACAAACCAAACTTCCCTCCAAGTGTCTGCATGGGCGCAGCCATCTTGGATTCTGTCAGCTGATCATTTCCACCAATCTGTTCTCAGTATTGATAATCTGCATGATTGCCTAGCCAATCCCTTCCTTGCTGCAGGTATAAATACACTGTGCCTGAGCAAGGAAGGCGTCAGTGCTTTGGTTGTCAAACCTAGTTCCTGTTTGTCTCTCTCCTGTGATTGTCTTCCAGGTTCCAGCTCCTGTCTCAAGACTTCCACCATAGAGACCCGCACCAGCATTCCACCTGCGGTGTAGCCTGACTCTCCAATCCATTGTGGATTCATCTGTTTCCAGCTACAACATTACCTGCTTCCAGCTCAGCTTCCAGCAGAGTACAGCTTCCCTTAAAGGGCCGGTGTCCTTTCTACACTTTACCACTCTCCACCGGTATTATTATTTCTCCGCTCTCAAGTTCTACATTTCAGTTCATATTTTATCGCTCCCAAGTTCATTTATTATTTAACTGGTTCCAGCCAGTATCCACTCCGTGCTAACAACAGTCTGGTTCCAGCCAGTATCCACAGCAGCTGTTTTATCTTCAGCAACCCAGCTTTTCCTGGAACACCAGCTGGCACAATCCTGGGTTATCTCCATTGCTACAGTCGGGCCTGGTAAGGACTTTCCATCTAGAAGATCATAAGAACTATCTCACACTACCAGTGCCCTGTGGCTCCAGCCATCCTGTAGTACCCAGGAACTGTATTTATTCTTTGCTGACTTTTACGTTTTCTTTTACTGCTGCTGTGTTGCGGAGTTGTCATAATAAACATCATTGACTTTTATCCAAGTTGTCGTGGTCACGCCTTCGGGCAGTTATTATTTATGTTACTTACATGTCCAGGGGTCTGATACAACCTCCCAGGTTCCGGTACATCTCAGCCCCTACAACTGAGGCTGCCTCCCGTCAGCTCAGGCCCTCAGTTGTGACAGTAAGCACTGACCTAATGAATCCAGCCGGAGACCAGGATCAAGCGGCCAGGCCGATGCAAGAACTGGCAGCCCGACTAGAACATCAGGAGGCTGCACAGGGCCACATCATCCGCTGTCTCCAGGATCTCTCTACTCGGCTGGATGGGATTCAGACAACTCTCCGTGGATCAGGCGCGTCTGGTGCGTCAACCACAGTGACTCCAGCTATAACCCCACCCACCTTACCCATTTCTGCTCCACGTCTTCATCTTCCAACGCCAGCAAAATTTGACGGATCTCCAAGATTCTGCAGGGGATTTCTCAACCAGTGTGAGATTCAGTTTGAGCTACAACCTGGCAATTTTCCCAGTGACCGTACAAAAATTGCCTACATTATTTCTCTTCTCAGTGGCTCAGCCCTTGATTGGGCATCACCGTTATGGGAGAGGTCCGACACCCTGCTATCTTCCTACACTGCCTTCGTGTCAACATTCAGGCGCATCTTCGACGAGCCAGGCCGGGTAACCTCAGCTTCATCCGAGATTCTCCGTTTACGCCAGGGGTCACGTTCTGTAGGACAATATCTGATACAGTTCCAGATCCTGGCGTCCGAACTGGCATGGAACGACGAGGCCCTGTATGCTGCATTCTGGCATGGCTTATCTGAGCGTATTAAAGATGAGTTAGCTACCAGAGACTTACCTTCTAAGTTAGATGAGCTAATCTCACTCTGCACGAAAGTTGATTTACGTTTCAGAGAGAGAGCAACTGAGCGTGGAAGATCATCTGCTCCAAAATCTTCTGCTCCTCCTCCTCGTCAACTGTCACCATCTAAAGATGAGCCCATGCAACTTGGCCGTTCCCGTTTAACTCCTGCTGAGCGCCGAAGACATCTCTCCGAGTTTCTCTGTCTCTATTGTGCAGCTCCGTCTCACACCATTAATGCCTGTCCCAAACGTCCGGGAAACTCCAAATCCTAGCTCGCCAAGGAGAGGGCCGGCTAGGAGTAATGATCTCCTCTCCATCTTCTCAAGATTGTAATCTCCCAGTCTCGCTTCAAGTTGCTCAACGTTATCGGAACGTCATTGCCCTCCTTGATTCCGGAGCAGCTGGGAACTTTATTACCGAAGCCTATGTTAAACGGTGGTCCCTACCCACCGAGAGACTTCCTTCGTCCATTTCTTTAACTGCCGTGGATGGCAGCAAAATTTTTGATGCAGTTATTTCTTTAAGGACTCTACCAGTTCGTCTGAGAGTGGGAGTTCTTCATTCCGAACTTATTTCTTTTTTAGTGATTCCAAGAGCCACACATCCTGTGGTCCTGGGCCTTCCATGGCTCCGTCTTCACAATCCTACAATTGATTGGACGACTACGCAAATCCTGGCATGGGGTTCCTCCTGTGCTGAGACATGTTTGTTTAAAGTATTGCCTGTCTGTTCTTCCTCCCCCAGGTCGTCTGATGTTCCACCTCCTCCATATCAAGATTTCACGGATGTGTTCAGTAAAGCTTCTGCTGATATCCTTCCTCCTCATAGAGAATGGGACTGTCCGATTGATCTCGTTCCAGGGAAGGTTCCACCTCGAGGCCGAACTTATCCGTTGTCTCTGCCTGAGACGCATTCTATGGAGGAATATATTAAAGAGAACCTAGCAAAGGGGTTCATTCGACCTTCTTCTTCTCCAGCCGGCGCAGGCTTCTTTTTTGTAAAAAAGAAAGATGGTGGTCTGCGGCCGTGCATCGACTACAGAGGTTTGAACGACATTACCATCAAGAACCGTTATCCTTTACCCCTGATTACTGAGCTCTTTGACAGAGTTAGCGGAGCTACCATCTTTACAAAGCTGGACTTGCGAGGTGCATACAATCTCATCCGGATCCGTGAGGGTGATGAGTGGAAGACCGCATTTAACACCCGTGACGGACATTATGAGTACCTCGTCATGCCCTTCGGATTGAGCAATGCTCCAGCTGTCTTCCAGCATTTCGTCAATGAGATCTTCAGAGACATTCTATACCGTCATGTCGTGGTCTATCTAGATGATATCCTCATTTTTGCCAACAATTTAGAGGAACATCGTTTTTGGGTAAAGGAGGTTCTGTCCCGTCTCCGTGTCAATCATCTCTATTGCAAATTAGAGAAATGCGTCTTTGAAGTCAAGTCCATTCCGTTTCTAGGGTACATTGTGTCCGGTTCCGGACTAGAGATGGATCCTGAGAAACTACAAGCAATTCAGAATTGGCCAGTACCCTTAACCCTCAAAGGGGTCCAGAGGTTCTTAGGGTTCGCCAATTATTACCGAAAGTTTATACGAGACTTTTCCACCATTGTGGCGCCTATTACTGCTTTCACCAAGAAGGGTGCTAACCCGTCCAAGTGGTCTGAAGAAGCCATGCAAGCTTTTCATCTTTTAAAACAGAGGTTCATCTCTGCGCCTGTCCTGAAACAGCCTGACATCGACTCTCCTTTCATCCTAGAGGTGGATGCCTCCTCCGTTGGAGTAGGAGCGGTGTTATCTCAGAGGGCTAAAGATGGCCATTTACATCCTTGCAGTTTCTTCTCACGGAAGTTCTCCCCAGCGGAGCGCAACTATGCCATTGGCGACCAGGAGTTGCTAGCCATCAAGCTCGCTCTAGAGGAGTGGAGATATCTGTTGGAGGGAGCTTCTCATTCAATCACCATCCTTACAGACCACAAGAACCTTCTATATTTGAAAGGCGCACAATGTCTCAACCCTCGTCAGGCCAGATGGGCACTTTTCTTTTCCAGGTTCGATTTTAAACTCCAGTTCTGTCCGGGCTCTCAGAATCGCAAGGCCGATGCCCTTTCCCGCTCATGGGAGCAAGAAAATGAGTCAGAGTCTTCAGACAAGCATCCTATTATAAGTCCGTTGGCATTCTCCACGGTAGGGATGGACTCTACGCCCCCATCAGGGAAAAGTTTTGTGAAGCCGATGCTAAGGAAGAAGCTCATGCATTGGGCCCATGCTTCCCGTTTTGCCGGACATACAGGTATCCAAAAAACCCTGGAGTTTATCTCTAGGTCCTATTGGTGGCCAACTCTGAAAAGGACGTCTTGGAGTTTATTGCATCTTGCCCAAAGTGTGCCCAACATAAAGTATCCCGCCAGTCGCCTGCGGGGCAACTGGTTCCACTATCCGTTCCCCGTCGACCATGGACCCACTTGTTGATGGATTTCATTATAGACTTACCCATGTGCAACAAGTTCAATACCATCTGGGTGGTAGTTGACCGGTTCACCAAGATGGCACACTTCATTCCTCTCACCGGTCTTCCGTCAGCTTCCAAGTTGGCTCAAGTATTCATACAAGAGATCTTCCGACTCCACGGTCTTCCTGAAGAAATTATCTCTGATCGAGGAGTTCAATTCACAGCCAAATTCTGGCAAAGTTTATGTCAAGTCCTCCAAGTCAAGCTAAAGTTTTCCACGGCTTACCATCCTCAGACCAATGGTCAAACCGAGAGGGTGAATCAGGACTTGGAGGCCTTCCTCCGCAACTATGTGTCCTCCTCTCAAGATGACTGGGTTCAATTACTTCCCTGGGCCGAGTTCTGTCATAACAACCAGTATCATTCTTCATCTGCTTCAACACCATTCTTCACTAACTTTGGATTCCACCCTAAAGTCCCTGAGTTCCAACCGCTTCCAGCAACTTCTGTTCCCGCAGTGGATATCACCTTGCATCAGTTTGCCAATATCTGGAAGAGCGTACGATCAGCTCTGCTCAAGGCATCGTTCAGGTACAAGAAGTTTGCGGATAAGAAGCGTCGAGCAGTTCCTGCTCTCAAGGTGAGTGATCGGGTATGGTTATCCACGAAGAATTTGAGGTTAAGAGTTCCCAGTATGAAGTTTGCACCTCGCTATATCGGTCCTTTCAAGATTGAACAAGTCATCAATCCTGTTGCTTACAGACTCCAGTTGCCTCCCTTCTTAAAAATACCCAGGACATTCCATGTTTCTCTGTTGAAACCGCTGATCTTGAATCGGTTTCATTCCTCACTTCCTCCAACTCCGAAAGTCCAAACTCAACGAGGCGTTGAGTATGAAGTGGCCAAGATCCTGGACTCACGTCACCGTTACGGTCAACTACAATATCTTATTGACTGGAAGGGTTATGGTCCTGAGGAACGTTCATGGACCAATGCTTCTGATGTCCATGCTCCTGCCTTGGTCCGGAGATTCCATTCCAAGTTTCCTCAAAAGCCAAAGAAGTGTCCTGGGGCCACTCCTAAAGGGGGGGGTGCTGTCACGATCCGGGTATCTGGACGCCATTTCTTACCCATCAGATGCCTCCTAAGGCTGGCTCAGCGCTCCAGGACCGGATCCCATCTGTTATCCTGATGTGTACATTCCTGTATCCTCTCCTGTCACTCTGGGACGCTGTCACAGTAAACGCCATATTACACCTGGCATGGCGCCTCCCGCGGCCTCCGCCGCCATCCCTGAACTTCTGCATGCAGAGTGTCTGAGTGGCGATTACGTCAGCCGCGGCCTCCGCTGTGTCCGCGTGGTTGGATGTGCATCTGTCAGCCTGGCGCCTCCTGTCTCCGGTGGCCGGCGCCGCCATTACTGTTTTCATTACCACATGGATTACAAACCAAACTTCCCTCCAAGTGTCTGCATGGGCGCAGCCATCTTGGATTCTGTCAGCTGATCATTTCCACCAATCTGTTCTCAGTATTGATAATCTGCATAATTGCCTAGCCAATCCCTTCCTTGCTGCAGGTATAAATACACTGTGCCTGAGCAAGGAAGGCGTCAGTGCTTTGGTTGTCAAACCTAGTTCCTGTTTGTCTCTCTCCTGTGATTGTCTTCCAGGTTCCAGCTCCTGTCTCAAGACTTCCACCATAGAGACCCGCACCAGCATTCCACCTGCGGTGTAGCCTGACTCTCCAATCCATTGTGGATTCATCTGTTTCCAGCTACAACATTACCTGCTTCCAGCTCAGCTTCCAGCAGAGTACAGCTTCCCTTAAAGGGCCGGTGTCCTTTCTACACTTTACCACTCTCCACCGGTATTATTATTTCTCCGCTCTCAAGTTCTACATTTCAGTTCATATTTTATCGCTCCCAAGTCCATTTATTATTTAACTGGTTCCAGCCAGTATCCACTCCGTGCTAACAACAGTCTGGTTCCAGCCAGTATCCACAGCAGCTGTTTTATCTTCAGCAACCCAGCTTTTCCTGGAACACCAGCTGGCACAATCCTGGGTTATCTCCATTGCTACAGTCGGGCCTGGTAAGGACTTTCCATCTAGAAGATCATAAGAACTATCTCACACTACCAGTGCCCTGTGGCTCCAGCCATCCTGTAGTACCCAGGAACTGTATTTATTCTTTGCTGACTTTTACGTTTTCTTTTACTGCTGCTGTGTTGCGGAGTTGTCATAATAAACATCATTGACTTTTATCCAAGTTGTCGTGGTCACGCCTTCGGGCAGTTATTATTTATGTTACTTACATGTCCAGGGGTCTGATACAACCTCCCAGGTTCCGGTACATCTCAGCCCCTACAACTGAGGCTGCCTCCCGTCAGCTCAGGCCCTCAGTTGTGACACCTCTGTGTCGGCACTCGGCAGTCCATCCATAATTGTATACCACCTACCCGTGGTTTTTTTTTTTCTTTCTTCTTTATACATACTACATCTCATTATCATCCAGTCTATATTAGCAGCAGACACAGTACAGTACGGTAGTCCACGGCTGTAGCTATCTCTGTGTCGGCACTCGGCAGTCCATCCATAATTGTATACCACCTACCCGTGGTTTTTTTTTTTCTTTCTTCTTTATACATACTACATCTCATTATCAACCAGTCTATATTAGCAGCAGACACAGTACGGTAGTTCATGGCTGTAGCTACCTCTGTGTCGGCACTCGGCAGTCCATCCATAATTGTATACCACCTACCCGTGGTTTTTCTTTTCTTTCTTCTTTATACATACTACATCTCATTATCATCCAGTCTATATTAGCAGCAGACACAGTACAGTACGGTAGTCCACGGCTGTAGCTACCTCTGTGTCGGCACTCGGCAGTCCATCCATAATTGTATACCACCTACCCGTGGTTTTTTTTTTCTTTCTTCTTTATACATACTACATCTCATTATCAACCAGTCTATATTAGCAGCAGACACAGTACAGTACGGTAGTCCACGGCTGTAGCTACCTCTGTGTCGGCACTCGGCAGTCCATCCATAATTGTATACCACCTTCCCGTGGTTTTTTTTTTCTTTCTTCTTTATACATACTACATCTCATTATCATCCAGTCTATATTAGCAGCAGACACAGTACAGTACGGTAGTCCACGGCTGTAGCTACCTCTGTGTCGGCACTCGGCAGTCCATCCATAATTGTATACCACCTACCCGTGGTTTTTTTTCTTCTTCTTTATACATACTACATCTCATTATCATCCAGTCTATATTAGCAGCAGACACAGTACAGTACGGTAGTCCACGGCTGTAGCTACCTCTGTGTCGGCACTCGGCAGTCCATCCATAATTGTATACCACCTACCCGTGTTTTTTTTTTTTCTTTCTTCTTTATACATACTACATCTCATTATCAACCAGTCTATATTAGCAGCAGACACAGTACAGTACGGTAGTCCACGGCTGTAGCTACCTCTGTGTCGGCACTCGGAAGTCCATCCATAATTGTATACCACCTACCCGTGGTTTTTTTTTTCTTTCTTCTTTATACATACTACATCTCATTATCAACCAGTCTATATTAGCAGCAGACACAGTACAGTACGGTAGTCCACGGCTGTAGCTACCTCTGTGTCGGCACTCGGCAGTCCATCCATAATTGTATACTAGTATCCATCCATCTCCATTGTTTACCTGAGGTGCCTTTTAGTTGTGCCTATTAAAATATGGAGAACAAAAATGTTGAGGTTCCAAAATTAGGGAAAGATCAAGATCCACTTCCACCTCGTGCTGAAGCTGCTGCCACTAGTCATGGCCGAGACGATGAAATGCCAGCAACGTCGTCTGCCAAGGCCGATGCCCAATGTCATAGTACAGAGCATGTCAAATCCAAAACACCAAATATCAGTAAAAAAAGGACTCCAAAACCTAAAATAAAATTGTCGGAGGAGAAGCGTAAACTTGCCAATATGCCATTTACCACACGGAGTGGCAAGGAACGGCTGAGGCCCTGGCCTATGTTCATGGCTAGTGGTTCAGCTTCACATGAGGATGGAAGCACTCAGCCTCTCGCTAGAAAACTGAAAAGACTCAAGCTGGCAAAAGCACCGCAAAGAACTGTGCGTTCTTCGAAATCCCAAATCCACAAGGAGAGTCCAATTGTGTCGGTTGCGATGCCTGACCTTCCCAACACTGGACGTGAAGAGCATGCGCCTTCCACCATTTGCACGCCCCCTGCAAGTGCTGGAAGGAGCACCCGCAGTCCAGTTCCTGATAGTCAGATTGAAGATGTCAGTGTTGAAGTACACCAGGATGAGGAGGATATGGGTGTTGCTGGCGCTGGGGAGGAAATTGACCAGGAGGACTCTGATGGTGAGGTGGTTTGTTTAAGTCAGGCACCCGGGGAGACACCTGTTGTCCGTGGGAGGAATATGGCCACTGACATGCCTGGTGAAAATACCAAAAAAATCAGCTCTTCGGTGTGGAAGTATTTCAACAGAAATGCGGACAACAGGTGTCAAGCCGTGTGTTGCCTTTGTCAAGCTGTAATAAGTAGGGGTAAGGACGTTAACCACCTCGGAATATCCTCCCTTATACGTCACCTGCAGCGCATTCATAATAAGTCAGTGACAAGTTCAAAAACTTTGGGCGACAGCGGAAGCAGTCCACTGACCAGTAAATCCCTTCCTCTTGTAACCAAGCTCACGCAAACCACCCCACCAACTCCCTCAGTGTCAATTTCCTCCTTCCCCAGGAATGCCAATAGTCCTGCAGGCCATGTCACTGGCAATTCTGACGAGTCCTCTCCTGCCTGGGATTCCTCCGATGCATCCTTGCGTGTAACGCCTACTGCTGCTGGCGCTGCTGTTGTTGCTGCTGGGAGTCGATGGTCATCCCAGAGGGGAAGTCGTAAGCCCACTTGTACTACTTCCAGTAAGCAATTGACTGTTCAACAGTCCTTTGCGAGGAAGATGAAATATCACAGCAGTCATCCTGCTGCAAAGCGGATAACTGAGGCCTTGACAACTATGTTGGTGTTAGACGTGCGTCCGGTATCCGCCGTTAGTTCACAGGGAACTAGACAATTTATTGAGGCAGTGTGCCCCCGTTACCAAATACCATCTAGGTTCCACTTCTCTAGGCAGGCGATACCGAGAATGTACACGGACGTCAGAAAAAGACTCACCAGTGTCCTAAAAAATGCAGTTGTACCCAATGTCCACTTAACCACGGACATGTGGACAAGTGGAGCAGGGCAGGGTCAGTACTATATGACTGTGACAGCCCACTGGGTAGATGTATGGACTCCCGCCGCAAGAACAGCAGCGGCGGCACCAGTAGCAGCATCTCGCAAACGCCAACTCTTTCCTAGGCAGGCTACGCTTTGTATCACCGGTTTCCAGAATACGCACACAGCTGAAAACCTCTTACGGCAACTGAGGAAGATCATCGCGGAATGGCTTACCCCAATTGGACTCTCCTGTGGATTTGTGGCATCGGACAACGCCAGCAATATTGTGTGTGCATTAAATATGGGCAAATTCCAGCACGTCCCATGTTTTGCACATACCTTGAATTTGGTGGTGCAGAATTTTTTAAAAAACGACAGGGGCGTGCAAGAGATGCTGTCGGTGGCCAGAAGAATTGCGGGACACTTTCGGCGTACAGGCACCACGTACAGAAGACTGGAGCACCACCAAAAACTACTGAACCTGCCCTGCCATCATCTGAAGCAAGAAGTGGTAACGAGGTGGAATTCAACCCTCTATATGCTTCAGAGGTTGGAGGAGCAGCAAAAGGCCATTCAAGCCTATACAATTGAGCACGATATAGGAGGTGGAATGCACCTGTCTCAAGCGCAGTGGAGAATGATTTCAACGTTGTGCAAGGTTCTGATGCCCTTTGAACTTGCCACACGTGAAGTCAGTTCAGACACTGCCAGCCTGAGTCAGGTCATTCCCCTCATCAGGCTTTTGCAGAAGAAGCTGGAGACATTGAAGGAGGAGCTAACACGGAGCGATTCCGCTAGGCATGTGGGACTTGTGGATGGAGCCCTTAATTCGCTTAACAAGGATTCACGGGTGGTCAATCTGTTGAAATCAGAGCACTACATTTTGGCCACCGTGCTCGATCCTAGATTTAAAGCCTACCTTGGATCTCTCTTTCCGGCAGACACAAGTCTGCTGGGGTTGAAAGACCTGCTGGTGAGAAAATTGTCAAGTCAAGCGGAACGCGACCTGTCAACATCTCCTCCTTCACATTCTCCCGCAACTGGGGGTGCGAGGAAAAGGCTCAGAATTCCGAGCCCACCCGCTGGCGGTGATGCAGGGCAGTCTGGAGCGACTGCTGATGCTGACATCTGGTCCGGACTGAAGGACCTGACAACGATTACGGACATGTCGTCTACTGTCACTGCATATGATTCTCTCAACATTGAAAGAATGGTGGAGGATTATATGAGTGACCGCATCCAAGTAGGCACGTCACACAGTCCGTACTTATACTGGCAGGAAAAAGAGGCAATTTGGAGGCCCTTGCACAAACTGGCTTTATTCTACCTAAGTTGCCCTCCCACAAGTGTGTACTCCGAAAGAGTGTTTAGTGCCGCCGCTCACCTTGTCAGCAATCGGCGTACGAGGTTACATCCAGAAAATGTGGAGAAGATGATGTTCATTAAAATGAATTATAATCAATTCCTCCGCGGAGACATTGACCAGCAGCAATTGCCTCCACAATGTACACAGGGAGCTGAGATGGTGGATTCCAGTGGGGACGAATTGATAATCTGTGAGGAGGGGGATGTACACGGTGATATATCGGAGGATGATGATGAGGTGGACATCTTGCCTCTGTAGAGCCAGTTTGTGCAAGGAGAGATTAATTGCTTCTTTTTTGGTGGGGGTCCAAACCAACCCGTCATATCAGTCACAGTCGTGTGGCAGACCCTGTCACTGAAATGATGGGTTGGTTAAAGTGTGCATGTCCTGTTTATACAACATAAGGGTGGGTGGGAGGGCCCAAGGACAATTCCATCTTGCACCTCTTTTTTCTTTAATTTTTCTTTGCGTCATGTGCTGTTTGGGGAGGGTTTTTTGGAAGGGACATCCTGCGTGACACTGCAGTGACACTCCTAGATGGGCCCGGTGTTTGTGTCTGCCACTAGGGTCGCTTATCTTACTCACACAGCTACCTCATTGCGCCTCTTTTTTTCTTTGCGTCATGTGCTGTTTGGGGAGGGTTTTTTGGAAGGGACATCCTGCGTGACACTGCAGTGACACTCCTAGATGGGCCCGGTGTTTGTGTCGGCCACTAGGGTCGCTTATCTTACTCACACAGCTACCTCATTGCGCCTCTTTTTTTCTTTGCGTCATGTGCTGTTTGGGGAGGGTTTTTTGGAAGGGACATCCTGCGTGACACTGCAGTGCCACTCCTAGATGGGCCCGGTGTTTGTGTCGGCCACTAGGGTCGCTTATCTTACTCACACAGCTACCTCATTGCGCCTCTTTTTTTCTTTGCGTCATGTGCTGTTTGGGGAGGGTTTTTTGGAAGGGACATCCTGCGTGACACTGCAGTGCCACTCCTAGATGGGCCCGGTGTTTGTGTCGGCCACTAGGGTCGCTTATCTTACTCACACAGCTACCTCATTGCGCCTCTTTTTTTCTTTGCGTCATGTGCTGTTTGGGGAGGGTTTTTTGGAAGGGACATCCTGCGTGACACTGCAGTGACACTCCTAGATGGGCCCGGTGTTTGTGTCGGCCACTAGGGTCGCTTATCTTACTCACACAGCTACCTCATTGCGCCTCTTTTTTTCTTTGCGTCATGTGCTGTTTGGGGAGGGTTTTTTGGAAGGGACATCCTGCGTGACACTGCAGTGACACTCCTAGATGGGCCCGGTGTTTGTGTCGGCCACTAGGGTCGCTTATCTTACTCACACAGCTACCTCATTGCGCCTCTTTTATTCTTTGCGTCATGTGCTGTTTGGGGAGGGTTTTTTGGAAGGGACATCCTGCGTGACACTGCAGTGCCACTCCTAGATGGGCCAGGTGTTTGTGTCGGCCACTAGGGTCGCTTAGCTTAGTCATCCAGCGACCTCGGTGCAAATTTTAGGACTAAAAATAATATTGTGAGGTGTGAGGTATTCAGAATAGACTGAAAATGAGTGGAAATTATGGTTTTTGAGGTTAATAATACTTTGGGATCAAAATGACCCCCAAATTCTATGATTTAAGCTGTTTTTTAGGTTTTTTTGAAAAAAACACCCGAATCCAAAACACACCCGAATCCGACAAAAAAAATTCGGTTAGGTTTTGCCAAAACGCGGTCGAACCCAAAACACGGCCGCGGAACCGAACCCAAAACCAAAACACAAAACCCGAAAAATTTCCGGCGCTCATCTCTAAGCCTAACGTGTGTGTACCTAACCCTAACCCTCCCTTCCCCGCTGCCTAACCCTAACCTCCCCTTCTATGTGCCTAACCCTAACCTTCCCTCCCTGGTTCATAACCCTAACCTTCACAGCCCTGCACCCTAACCCCCTTCTCCTACCTAAACCTAACCCCTCCCCTCTACTGTAGCATCCCGGCATCGGTATATCGACCGCCGGAATTCCGTCGGAAAGCTAACTGCTTCATATATATATATATATATATATATATATATACTGTGTTTATAAACACACACATATATAAGTACACTCTGTTGCTTCCAGAAGTTCCAGGTAGGCTGATGTCCAACAGGAGACAGGAGAGAGAGCGCTCGTTTCTTTCTGTCTTTCTGTCACTCGTCTGTCTCTTCTCTCTGTCATTCCGCCACATCTCTCTCCCCTGGGCCCTGCAGCAGTGCAGCCTGCGCGCCCAGCCAATGACTGAGCCGCAGGCTGCTACTGTACTTCACAACCTATTGGACTGCTGAGCGACAGCTATGCGGCGCCGGCGCAGCGGCTGTGAGCACCGGGAGCTGGGAGCACATCTCAGTGCAGTGCCGCAGATCGGTAAGAGAGCTCCAATCTGTGGTGGCTGGCGGGGGGCCCATTTAGAGAGGCCCCCCCCCCCCCTTTAATCCGTCTCTGCACTTAACTGACAATTTTTTCCCCAAAAAGTCGCTCGGAAATTGTCTTTTTTTTATGAGTGAAGAACATGAATATAACCCTATCCGAAATGATTTTAGTAAAAAAAAAAAAAAATATATATATATATATATATATATACACAGGTTGAGTATCCCATATCCAAAATGCTTGGGACCAGATGTATTTTGGATATCGGATTTTTCCATATTTTGGAATAATTGCATACCATAATGAGATTTCATGGCGATGGGACCCAAGTCTAAGCACAGAATGCATTTATGTTTCATATACAGCTTATACACACAGTCTGAAGGTCATTTAGTACAATATTTTTAATTCTTTTGTGTATTAAACAAAGTTTGAGTACATTGAGCCACAGAAAACAAAGGTTTCACTATCTCACTCTCACTCAAAAGATTCCGTATTTTGGAATATTTCGTATTTCAGAATATTTGGATATGGGATACTCAACCTGTGTATATATATATATATATATATTTAAAAAATATGTAAATAGTGTCCCCCCCCCCAAACATCAAAACATTGACCGGGAACATCGTGACCATTGGAACATCGCGACCGTCGCAGCTTTCATTTTGAAAGCCGGGACAGCCTCCAGGTACACACCCCAGGTACATTAACCTTGGGGGGTGTGGGGGTTAATTTATACTCCCCAGCGGCTGCTATTGTCTGCCGTTATGAGCGATCAGCAGTGATCGTCAGCACGGAAATCAGTGGGGTGGGGAGGGGGTGCAGGGAGGCTGAGGGACCTTCCGGTCCTTCTGACATCAGCAGCGGAGGGAAGTTTCCCTTCCCAGCCACTGCTAACACTGATTATCTGACAGGTCGCATCCTGTGCGACGAGGTCAGATAGAGCACTTGCAGGCATGGTTGCATCTGATGCGACCATGCCAGGCAAGTGATTAAACTTTATTGTTGGTTTTCTTGCTAATAAATAAACCTTTCAAAGCTGCATATACTGTAAGACTTTTTCTTTTTCTTGCGGCCCACACAAGCTTAGACCTTTATTAAGCTTGTTGAGATTTTGAGTTTGACACTCCTGACATACACCAATACAAAATAAATGCTTAATAAAATAAATAAGCATTCTCAAATGTATCCCTGTGAGCCCGTCCAACCCTGTGTGTGTTAGCCCCTTGATCACAACAGCAGATTAGATCGATGTCCATCAATTAAATCGATAAAAATCTATGAAAATCAACCTTTAGTAAATATACCTCTCAGTATGTAAATTGTAGTCTAAACTATGTGTATCATTTCTTACAGCATTAATGCTGATTTTTTTTTTTTTGCAGTCATTGTTTAGAAGTGTTACTGGTTCATTATTGTTACCAACTTGTAATATTAAAAATTAGAGATGAGCGCCTGAAATTTTTCGGGTTTTGTGTTTTGGTTTTGGGTTCGGTTCCGCGGCCGTGTTTTGGGTTCGAACGCGTTTTGGCAAAACCTCACCGAATTATTTTTGTCGGATTCGGGTGTGTTTTGGATTCGGGTGTTTTTTTCAAAAAACCCTAAAAAACAGCTTAAATCATAGAATTTGGGGGTAATTTTGATCCCAAAGTATTATTAACCTCAAAAAACATAATTTACACTCATTTTCAGCCTATTCTGAACACATCACACCTCACAATATTATTTTTAGTCCTAAAATTTGCACCGAGGTCGCTGTGTGAGTAAGATAAGCGACCCTAGTGGCCGACACAAACACCGGGCCCATCTAGGAGTGGCACTGCAGTGTCACGCAGGATGTCCCTTCCAAAAAACCCTCCCCAAACAGCACATGACGCAAAGAAAAAAAGAGGCGCAATGAGGTAGCTGACTGTGTGAGAAAGATAAGCGACCCTAGTGGCCGACACAAACACCGGGCCCATCTAGGAGTGGCACTGCAGTGTCACGCAGGATGTCCCTTCCAAAAAACCCTCCCCAAACAGCACATGACGCAAAGAAAAAAAGAGGCGCAATGAGGTAGCTGTGTGAGAAAGATAAGCGACCCTAGTGGCCGACACAAACACCGGGCCCATCTAGGAGTGGCACTGCAGTGTCACGCAGGATGTCCCTTCCAAAAAACCCTCCCCAAACAGCACATGACGCAAAGAAAAAAAGAGGCGCAATGAGGTAGCTGTGTGAGTAAGATTAGCGACCCTAGTGGCCGACACAAACACCGGGCCCATCTAGGAGTGGCACTGCAGTGTCACGCAGGATGGCCCTTCCAAAAAACCCTCCCCAAACAGCACATGACGCAAAGAAAAAAAGAGGCGCAATGAGGTAGCTGACTGTGTGAGTAAGATTAGCGACCCTAGTGGCCGACACAAACACCGGGCACATCTAGGAGTGGCACTGCAGTGTCACGCAGGATGTCCCTTCCAAAAAACCCTCCCCAAACAGCACATGACGCAAAGAAAAAAAGAGGCGCAATGAGGTAGCTGTGTGAGTAAGATTAGCGACCCTAGTGGCCGACACAAACACCGGGCCCATCTAGGAGTGGCACTGCAGTGTCACGCAGGATGTCCCTTCCAAAAAACCCTCCCCAATCAGCACATGATGCAAAGAAAAAGAAAAGAAAAAAGAGGTGCAAGATGGAATTATCCTTGGGCCCTCCCACCCACCCTTATGTTGTATAAACAAAACAGGACATGCACACTTTAACCAACCCATCATTTCAGTGACAGGGTCTGCCACACGACTGTGACTGATATGACGGGTTGGTTTGGACCCCCCCCAAAAAAGAAGCAATTAATCTCTCCTTGCACAAACTGGCTCTACAGAGGCAAGATGTCCACCTCATCTTCACCCTCCGATATATCACCGTGTACATCCCCCTCCTCACAGATTATCAATTCGTCCCCACTGGAATCCACCATCTCAGCTCCCTGTGTACTTTGTGGAGGCAATTGCTGCTGGTCAATGTCTCCGCGGAGGAATTGATTATAATTCATTTTAATGAACATCATCTTCTCCACATTTTCTGGATGTAACCTCGTACGCCGATTGCTGACAAGGTGAGCGGCGGCACTAAACACTCTTTCGGAGTACACACTTGTGGGAGGGCAACTTAGGTAGAATAAAGCCAGTTTGTGCAAGGGCCTCCAAATTGCCTCTTTTTCCTGCCAGTATAAGTACGGACTGTGTGACGTGCCTACTTGGATGCGGTCACTCATATAATCCTCCACCATTCTATCAATGTTGAGAGAATCATATGCAGTGACAGTAGACGACATGTCCGTAATCGTTGTCAGGTCCTTCAGTCCGGACCAGATGTCAGCATCAGCAGTCGCTCCAGACTGCCCTGCATCACCGCCAGCGGGTGGGCTCGGAATTCTGAGCCTTTTCCTCGCACCCCCAGTTGCGGGAGAATGTGAAGGAGGAGATGTTGACAGGTCGCGTTCCGCTTGACTTGACAATTTTGTCACCAGCAGGTCTTTCAACCCCAGCAGACCTGTGTCTGCCGGAAAGAGAGATCCAAGGTAGGCTTTAAATCTAGGATCGAGCACGGTGGCCAAAATGTAGTGCTCTGATTTCAACAGATTGACCACCCGTGAATCCTTGTTAAGCGAATTAAGGGCTGCATCCACAAGTCCCACATGCCTAGCGGAATCGCTCCGTGTTAGCTCCTTCTTCAATGCCTCCAGCTTCTTCTGCAAAAGCCTGATGAGGGGAATGACCTGACTCAGGCTGGCAGTGTCTGAACTGACTTCACGTGTGGCAAGTTCAAAGGGCATCAGAACCTTGCACAACGTTGAAATCATTCTCCACTGCGCTTGAGACAGGTGCATTCCATCTCCTATATCGTGCTCAATTGTATAGGCTTGAATGGCCTTTTGCTGCTCCTCCAACCTCTGAAGCATATAGAGGGTTGAATTCCACCTCGTTACCACTTCTTGCTTCAGATGATGGCAGGGCAGGTTCAGTAGTTTTTGGTGGTGCTCCAGTCTTCTGTACGTGGTGCCTGTACGCCGAAAGTGTCCCGCAATTTTTCTGGCCACCGACAGCATCTCTTGCACGCCCCTGTCGTTTTTTAAAAAATTCTGCACCACCAAATTCAAGGTATGTGCAAAACATGGGACGTGCTGGAATTTGCCCATATTTAATGCACACACAATATTGCTGGCGTTGTCCGATGCCACAAATCCACAGGAGAGTCCAATTGGGGTAAGCCATTCCGCGATGATCTTCCTCAGTTGCCGTAAGAGGTTTTCAGCTGTGTGCGTATTCTGGAAAGCGGTGATACAAAGCGTAGCCTGCCTAGGAAAGAGTTGGCGTTTGCGAGATGCTGCTACTGGTGCCGCCGCTGCTGTTCTTGCGGCGGGAGTCCATACATCTACCCAGTGGGCTGTCACAGTCATATAGTCCTGACCCTGCCCTGCTCCACTTGTCCACATGTCCGTGGTTAAGTGGACATTGGGTACAACTGCATTTTTTAGGACACTGGTGAGTCTTTTTCTGACGTCCGTGTACATTCTCGGTATCGCCTGCCTAGAGAAGTGGAACCTAGATGGTATTTGGTAACGGGGGCACACTGCCTCAATAAATTGTCTAGTTCCCTGTGAACTAACGGCGGATACCGGACGCACGTCTAACACCAACATAGTTGTCAAGGACTCAGTTATCCGCTTTGCAGTAGGATGACTGCTGTGATATTTCATCTTCCTCGCAAAGGACTGTTGAACAGTCAATTGCTTACTGGAAGTAGTACAAGTGGGCTTAAGACTTCCCCTCTGGGATGACCATCGACTCCCAGCGGCAACAACAGCAGCGCCAGCAGCAGTAGGCGTTACACGCAAGGATGCATCGGAGGAATCCCAGGCAGGAGAGGACTCGTCAGACTTGCCAGTGACATGGCCTGCAGGACTATTGGCATTCCTGGGGAAGGAGGAAATTGACACTGAGGGAGTTGGTGGGGTGGTTTGCGTGAGCTTGGTTACAAGAGGAAGGGATTTACTGGTCAGTGGACTGCTTCCGCTGTCACCCAAAGTTTTTGAACTTGTCACTGACTTATTATGAATGCGCTGCAGGTGACGTATAAGGGAGGATGTTCCGAGGTGGTTAACGTCCTTACCCGTACTTATTACAGCTTGACAAAGGGAACACACGGCTTGACACCTGTTGTCCGCATTTCTGGTGAAATACCTCCACACCGAAGAGCTGATTTTTTTGGTATTTTCACCTGGCATGTCAACGGCCATATTCCTCCCACGGACAACAGGTGTCTCCCCGGGTGCCTGACTTAAACAAACCACCTCACCATCAGAATCCTCCTGGTCAATTTCCTCCCCAGCGCCAGCAACACCCATATCCTCCTCATCCTGGTGTACTTCAACACTGACATCTTCAATCTGACTATCAGGAACTGGACTGCGGGTGCTCCTTCCAGCACTTGCAGGGGGCATGCAAATAGTGGAAGGCGCATGCTCTTCACGTCCAGTGTTGGGAAGGTCAGGCATCGCAAACGACACAATTGGACTCTCCTTGTGGATTTGGGATTTCAAAGAACGCACAGTTCTTTGCGGTGCTTTTGCCAGCTTGAGTCTTTTCAGTTTTCTAGCGAGAGGCTGAGTGCTTCCATCCTCATGTGAAGCTGAACCACTAGCCATGAACATAGGCCAGGGCCTCAGCCGTTCCTTGCCACTCCGTGTGGTAAATGGCATATTGGCAAGTTTACGCTTCTCCTCCGACAATTTTATTTTAGGTTTTGGAGTCCTTTTTTTTCTGATATTTGGTGTTTTGGATTTGACATGCTCTGTACTATGACATTGGGCATCGGCCTTGGCAGACGACGTTGCTGGCATTTCATCGTCTCGGCCATGACTAGTGGCAGCAGCTTCAGCACGAGGTGGAAGTGGATCTTGATCTTTCCCTAATTTTGGAACCTCAACTTTTTTGTTCTCCATATTTTATAGGCAGAACTAAAAGGCACCTCAGGTAAACAATGGAGATGGATGGATTGGATACTAGTATACAATTATGGACGGACTGCCACGGTTAGGTGGTATAAAAAAACCACGGTTAGGTGGTATATATTATAATAATAATACAATTATGGATGGACGGACTGCCTGCCGACTGCCGACACAGAGGTAGCCACAGCCGTGAACTACCGCACTGTACACTGGTTGATAAAGAGATAGTAGTATACTCGTAACAACTAGTATGACACTATGACGACGGTATAAAGAATGAAAAAAAAACCACGGTTAGGTGGTATATATTATAATAATAATACAATTATGGATGGACGGACTGCCTGCCGACTGCCGACACAGAGGTAGCCACAGCCGTGAACTACCGCACTGTACACTGGTTGATAAAGAGATAGTAGTATACTCGTAACAACTAGTATGACACTATGACGACGGTATAAAGAATGAAAAAAAAACCACGGTTAGGTGGTATATATTATAATAATAATACAATTATGGATGGACGGACTGCCTGCCGACTGCCGACACAGAGGTAGCCACAGCCGTGAACTACCGCACTGTACACTGGTTGATAAAGAGATAGTAGTATACTCGTAACAACTAGTATGACACTATGACGACGGTATAAAGAAAGAAAAAAAAATACCACAGTTAGGTGGTATATATTATAATAATAATACAATTATGGATGGACGGACTGCCTGCCGACTGCCGACACAGAGGTAGCCACAGCCGTGAACTACCGCACTGTACACTGGTTGATAAAGAGATAGTAGTATACTCGTAACAACTAGTATGACACTATGACGACGGTATAAAGAATGAAAAAAAAACCACGGTTAGGTGGTATATATTATAATAATAATACAATTATGGATGGACGGACTGCCTGCCGACTGCCGACACAGAGGTAGCCACAGCCGTGAACTACCGCACTGTACACTGGTTGATAAAGAGATAGTAGTATACTCGTAACAACTAGTATGACACTATGACGACGGTATAAAGAATGAAAAAAAAACCACGGTTAGGTGGTATATATTATAATAATAATACAATTATGGATGGACGGACTGCCTGCCGACTGCCGACACAGAGGTAGCCACAGCCGTGAACTACCGCACTGTACACTGGTTGATAAAGAGATAGTAGTATACTCGTAACAACTAGTATGACACTATGACGACGGTATAAAGAATGAAAAAAAAACCACGGTTAGGTGGTATATATTATAATAATAATACAATTATGGATGGACGGACTGCCTGCCGACTGCCGACACAGAGGTAGCCACAGCCGTGAACTACCGCACTGTACACTGGTTGATAAAGAGATAGTAGTATACTCGTAACAACTAGTATGACACTATGACGACGGTATAAAGAATGAAAAAAAACCCACGGTTAGGTGGTATATATTATAATAATAATACAATTATGGATGGACGGACTGCCTGCCGACTGCCGACACAGAGGTAGCCACAGCCGTGAACTACCGCACTGTACACTGGTTGATAAAGAGATAGTAGTATACTCGTAACAACTAGTATGACACTATGACGGTATAAAGAATGAAAAAAAAACCACGGTTAGGTGGTATATATTATAATAATAATACAATTATGGATGGACGGACTGCCTGCCGACTGCCGACACAGAGGTAGCCACAGCCGTGAACTACCGCACTGTACACTGGTTGATAAAGAGATAGTAGTATACTCGTAACAACTAGTATGACACTATGACGACGGTATAAAGAAAGAAAAAAAAATACCACGGTTAGGTGGTATATATTGTAATACAATTATGGATGGACGGACTGCCTGCCGAGTTCCGACTGCCGACACAGAGGTAGCCACAGCCGTGAACTACCGCACTGTACTGTGTCTGCTGCTAATATAGACTGGTTGATAAAGAGATAGTATACAATACATACAACAATATACTACTATACTGGTGGTCAGGCACTGGTCACCACTAGTCACACTGGCAGTGGCACTCCTGCAGCAAAAGTGTGCACTGTTTAATTTTAAATTAATATAATATTATGTACTCCTGGGGGCTCCTGCTATAACAACCTGCAGTGCTCCCCAGTCTCCCCCACAATTATTATAAGCTTTGCCTTTTATACATTGATGTGCAGCACACTGGGCTGAGCTGAGTGCACACAGACTGAGTCACACTGTGTGACTGGCTGCTGCTGTGTATCGTTTTTTTTCAGGCAGAGAACGGATATAGCAGAGAACGGATATATTATATTAAAATAAATAAAAGTTAACTAACAACAACTGCACTGGTCACTGTGGTAAACTCTGTCTGACTCTGCACAATCTCTCTCTCTCTTCTAATCTAATTTCTAATGGAGAGGACGCCAGCCACGTCCTCTCCCTATCAATCTCAATGCACGTGTGAAAATGGCGGCGACGCGCGGCTCCTTATATAGAATCCGAGTCTCGCGAGAATCCGACAGCGTCATGATGACGTTCGGGCGCGCTCGGGTTAACCGAGCAAGGCGGGAGGATCCGAGTCTGCTCGGACCCGTGAAAAAAACATGAAGTTCGTGCGGGTTCGGTTTCAGAGAAACCGAACCCGCTCATCTCTATTAAAAATTAAATAGTTTTGTGCATGCATTCCATGTAATCTTATTGATACTGTTATTCAATGTTTGTGTATTTGGTGTTGGCTAAAATGATGTTATCATCATAGCCGAGCATGGCAAGAGTTTAATTGGTGCCACTTAAATGTGTCCTGGGTTATGTGGGGGTGGGCTGCATGCCTACTGGGCACCACATGGAGCAATGGTTATATATGGCCTATTCCCAGGGAAGGCTCTGGTTAATATGCTCTGTCCAAAACTTCAAGCACAGTAATTACAGTTCCAAAATGCTAGTGTACATTCTCAAGCCTGTCTGCAAATGCACAGTACAAGTTTATGATTTCTTTCTCTGAAAGCATCTTATGCCCCCATTGATTTTGGATTACACACTGGCCCGCGAGCTAAGCAGAAACACAACATTAAATGAAATCAGCATGTTCTGCTCCTCAATAAAAACAAACTCTAGGAATCTTTATTGCACTGCTGCCCCCAAATCAGTCTCTCATGTGAATGATAAAATACCACAAGGCTTTGTCCAGTGCTATTAATACTCTATAGGGACCGGAGTTCAATGCAGAACACATTGAACCAGTTCAGCTGTAACCAAAACCTTAGGCATCAGCTCTGAAGAAGTACAACAGATGTTCCATGTACAGAAAGCAATAAGTTCACTTGCAGAAACAGAAAAGGTTGTGACTTAATGCCAGTGTTTAAGGAGACTAATGCAATTTTACGTATTGCACAAACATTTCATGCTGTGACAGAATCCACAAGAACTTGGAGTCAGATGGCTGTTTGCTGCTATACCTGCCACATTTCTGTATTACAAGCCAGTCTGTACACCAGCTTAGGTTTCACTAATGGTTTCAATTTACCCCATACTGTGCCCGCATATTGATGTCCAGCATAAAATGTACACAACTTGTAGCTACTGAATCATATTGCCACTATAATGTTTATATGTATACTTGCCCAACCTTCTAAATACAGTGCTTGATATCAATTAAATGTAGAGATTGATGCCAGGAATTCAGGAGAACTCAACAGATTGAAAGAAATAATACATTATTCAGTGAATGAGGCAGGCACTTTACAAAGCTGAATTGAACTTCTCTCAAGTCTGAGAAACCTAGCACTGAAACAGTGATGTGCGGTAAGGAAAGGCAGGTGAGGGAGAGCCTTACCTGTCATACTAACGTATACGCCAGAGTTTTGACTGTATAAAGTATATAAAAAAATACAAAGAATATATTCAAAATATCTTCTTTGTATTATTCTAATAATTTTTATAGTCTAAACTCTGGAGTACAAAGTCTATGGCAGGTGAGGCAGTGTCTCAAATGCCTATCTTTTCCACACATCTCTGATTAAAACTCACCACATTTCCAGCAGTATGTACTGCTGCACCTGTGTATAATGCCCACGTGCACCCTTGGTCTCATATATTGTGTGTAAATCTGGCTCTGGTACTAACCAATGCCTCCTGAGCCATTTACCTCACCGCACGTCCCTGAACTGAAGTGTCCCGGTTGGTGAATATTGAAATTTATTAAACAGATTTTGTTTTCCATTTTTCTCTAACGTCCTAAGTGGATGCTGGGGACTCCGTCAGGACCATGGGGAATAGCGGCTCCGCAGGAGACAGGGCACAAAAGTAAAAGCTTTAGGATCAGGTGGTGTGCACTGGCTCCTCCCCCTATGACCCTCCTCCAAGCCTCAGTTAGATTTTTGTGCCCGGCCGAGAAGGGTGCAATCTAGGTGGCTCTCCTAAAGAGCTGCTTAGAGTAAAAGTTTGTTAGGTTTTTTATTTTCAGTGAGTCCTGCTGGCAACAGGCTCACTGCTACGAGGGACTTAGGGGAGAGAAGTGAACTCACCTGCGTGCAGGATGGATTGGCTTCTTAGGCTACTGGACACCATTAGCTCCAGAGGGAGTCGGAACACAGGTCTCACCCTGGGGTTCGTCCCGGAGCCGCGCCGCCGACCCCCTTGCAGATGCCGAAAAGTGAAGAGGTCCAGAAACGGCGGCAGAAGACTCTTCAGTCTTCATAAGGTAGCGCACAGCACTGCAGCTGTGCGCCATTGTTGTCAGCACACTTCATAGCAGCGGTCACTGAGGGTGCAGGGCGCTGGGGGGGGGCGCCCTGGGCAGCAATGATAGTACCTTATTCTGGCTAAAAATACATCACATATAGCCCCTGGGGGCTATATGGATGTATTTAACCCCTGCCAGGTCTCAGAAAAACGGGAGAAGAAGCCCGCCGAAAAGGGGGCGGGGCCTATTCTCCTCAGCACACAGCGCCATTTTCCCTCACAGAAATGCTGGTGGGAAGGCTCCCAGGCTCTCCCCTGCACTGCACTACAGAAACAGGGTTAAAACAGAGAGGGGGGGCACTTATTTGGCGATATGTATATATATATTAAAATGCTATAAGGGAAAAACACTTATATAAATATAATTTAAAAACGCTAAAATGTATAATTATAGCGTTTTTGGTGTGTGCTGGCAAACTCTCCCTCTGTCTCCCCAAAGAGCAAGTGGGGTCCTGTCCTCTATCAGAGCATTCCCTGTGTGTGTGCTGTGTGTCGGTACGTGTGTGTCGACATGTATGAGGACGATGTTGGTGAGGAGGCGGAGCAATTGCCTGAAATGGTGATGTCACTCTCTAGGGAGTCGACACCGGAATGGATGGCTTATTTAAGGAATTACGTGATAATGTCAACACGCTGCACGGTCGGTTGACGACATGAGACGGCCGGCAAACAAATTAGTACCTGTCCAGGCGTCTCAAACACCGTCAGGGGCTGTAAAACGCTCATTTACCTCAGTCGGTCGACACAGACACGGACACTGACTCCAGTGTCGACGGTGAAGAAACAAACGTATTTTCCTTTAGGGCCACACGTTACATGTTAAGGGCAATGAAGGAGGTGTTACATATTTCTGATACTACAAGTACCACAAGAAGGGTATTATGTGGGGTGTGAAAAAACTACCTGTAGTTTTTCCTGAATCAGATAAATTAAATGAAGTGTGTGATGATGCGTGGGTTTCCCCCGATAGAAAATTATTGGCGGTATACCCTTTCCCGCCAGAAGTTGGGGCGCGTTGGGAAACACCCTTTACGGTGGATAAGGCGCTCACACGCTTATCAAAACAAGTGGCGGTACCGTCTCCAGATAGGGCCGCCCTCAAGGAGCCAGCTGAGAGGCTGGAAAATATCCTAAAAAGGTATATACACACATACTGGTGTTATACTGCGACCAGCGATCGCCTCAGCCTGGATGTGCAGCGCTGGGGTGGCTTGGTCGGATTCCCTGACTGAGAATATTGATACCCTTGACAGGGACAGTATTTTATTGACTATAGAGCATTTAAAGGATGCATTTCTATATATGCGAGATGCACAGAGGGATATTTGCACTCTGGCATCAAGAGTAAGTGCGATGTCCATATCTGCCAGAAGATGTTTATGGACACGACAGTGGTCAGGTGATGCAGATTCCAACATGGAAGTATTGCCGTATAAAGGGGAGGAGTTATTTGGGGTCGGTCCATCGGACCTGGTGGCCTCGGCAACAGCTGGAAAATCCACCTTTTTTACCCCAAATCACATCTCAGCAGAAAAAGACACCGTCTTTTCAGCCTCAGTCCTTTCGTCCCCATAAGGGCAAGCGGGCAAAAGGCCAGTCATATCTGCCCAGGGATAGAGGAAAGGGAAGAAGACTGCAGCAGGCAGCCCATTCCCAGGAACAGAAGCCCTCCACAGCTTCTGCCAAGTCCTCAGCATGACGCTGGGGCCGTACAAGCGGACTCAAGTGCGGTGGGGGGTCGTCTCAAGAGTTTCAGCGCGTAGTGGGCTCACTCGCAAGTGGACCCCTGGATCCTACAAGTAGTATCCCAGGGGTACAGAGATTCGAGACGTCTCCCCCTCGCAGGCTCCTGATGTCTGCTTTACCAACGTCTTCCTCCGACAGGGAGGCAGTATTGGAAACAATTCACAAGCTGTATTCCCAGCAGGTGATAATCAAAGTACCCCTCCTACAACAAGGAAAGGGGTATTATTCCACACTATATTGTGGTACTGAAGCCAGACGGCTCGGTGAGACCTATTCTAAATGGGAAATCTTTGAACACTTACATACAAAGGTTCAAATCAAGATGGAGTCACTCAGAGCAGTGATAGCGAACCAGGAAGAAGGGGACTATATGGTGTCCCTGGACATCAAGGATGCTTACCTCCATGTCCCAAATTGCCCTTCTCACCAAGGGTACCTCAGGTTCGTGGTACGGAACTGTCACTATCAGTTTCAGACGCTGCCGTTTGGATTGTCCACGGCACCCCGGGTCTTTACCAAAGTAATGGCCAAAATGATGATTCTTCTTCAAAGAAAAGGCGTCTTAATTATCCCTTACTTGGACGATCTCCTGATAAGGGCAAGGTCCAGAGAACAGTTGGAAGTCGGAGTAGCACTATCTCAAGTAGTTCTACGACAGCACGGGTGGATTCTAAATATCCAAAATCGCAGCCGTTTCCGACGACACGTCTGCTGTTCCTAGGGATGGTTCTGGACACAGTCCAGAAAAAGGTGTTTCTCCCGGAGGAGAAAGCCAGGGAGTTATCCGAGCTAGTCAGGAACCTCCTAAAACCAGGAAAAGTGTCAGTGCATCATTGCACAAGAGTCCTGGGAAAAATGGTGGCTTATTACGAAGCGATTCCATTCGGCAGATTCCACGCAAGAACTTTTCAGTGGGATCTGCTGGACAAATGGTCCGGATCGCATTTTCAGATGCATCAGCGGACAACCCTATCTCCAAGGACAAGGGTGTCTCTCCTGTGGTGGTTACAGAGTGCTCATCTTCTAGAGGGCCGCAGATTCGGCATTCAGGATTGGATACTGGTGACCACGGAGGCCAGCCTGAGAGGCTGGGGAGCAGTCACACAGGGAAAAAATTTCCAGGGAGTGTGATCAAGTCTGGAGATTTTTCTCAACATAAATATACTGGAGCTAAGGGCAATTTACAATGCTCTAAGCTTAGCAAGACCTCTGCTTCAAGGTCAGCCGGTATTGATCCAGTGGGACAACATCACGGCAGTCGCCCACGTAAACAGACAGGGCGGCACAAGAAGCAGGAGGGCAATGGCAGAAACTGCAAGGATTTTTCGCTGGGCGGAAAATCATGTGATAGCACTGTCAGCAGTGTTCATTCCGGGAGTGGACAACTGGGAAGCAGACTTCCTCAGCAGGCACAACCTCCACCCGGGAGAGTGGGGACTTCATCGGGAAGTCTTCCACATGATTGTGAACCGTTGGAAAAGACCAAAGGTGGACATGATGGCGTCCCGCCTGAACAAAAAACTGGACAAGTATTGCGCCAGGTCAAAAGACCCTCAGGCAATAGCTGTGGACGTTTCTGGTAACACCGTGGGTGTACCAGTCGGTGTATGTCTTCCCTCCTCTGCTTCTCATACCCAAGGTATTGAGAATTATAAGACGTAGAGGAGTAAGAACTATACTCGTGGCTCCGGATTGGCCAAGAAGGACTTGGTACCCGGAACTTCAAGAGATGCTCACAGAGGACTCATGGCCTCTGCCGCTAAGAAGGGACTTGCTTCAGCAAGTACCATGTCTGTTCCAAGACTTACCGCGGCTGCGTTTGACGGCATGGCGGTTGAACGCCGGATCCTAAGGGAAAAAGGCATTCCGGAAGAGGTCATTCCTACCCTGGTCAAAGCCAGGAAGGAGGTGACCGCACAACATTATCACCACATGTGGCGAAAATATGTTGCGTGGTGTGAGGCCAGGAAGGCCCCATGAAGAAATTTCAACTCGGTCGTTTCCTGCATTTCCTGCAAACAGGAGTGTCTATGGGCCTCAAATTGGGGTCCATTAAGGTTCAAATTTCGGCCCTGTCGATTTTCTTCCAGAAAGAATTGGCTTCAGTTCCTGAAGTCCAGAAGTTTGTCAAGGGAGTACTGCATATACAACCCCCTTTTGTGCCTCCAGTGGCACTGTGGGATCTCAACGTAGTTCTGGGATTCCTAAAATCACATTAGTTTAAACCGCTCAAATCTGTGGATTTGAAATATCTCACAGGGAAAGTGACCACGCTGTTGGCCCTGGCCTCGGCCAGGCGGGTGTCAGAATTGGCGGCGTTTGTCTCAAAAAAGCCCATATCTGATTGTCCATTCGGACAGGGCAGAGCTGCGGACTCATCCCCAGTTTCTCCCTAAGGTGGTGTCAGTGTTTCACCTGAACCAGCTTATTGTGGTACCTGCGGCTACTAGAGACTTGGAGGACTCCAAGTTGCTAGATGTTGTCAGGGCCCTGAAAATATAGTTTCCAGGACGGCTGGAGTCAGGAAAACTGACTTGCTGTTATCCTGTATGCACCCAACAAACTGGGTGCTCTTGCTTCTAAGCAGACGATTGCTAGTTGGATGTGTAGTACAATTCAGCTTGCACATTCTGTGGCAGGCCTGCCACAGCCAAAAATATGTAAATGCCCATTCCACAAGGAAGGTGGGCTCATCTTGGGCGGCTGCCCGAGGGGTCTCGGCTTTACAACTTTGCCGAGCTGATACTTGGTCAGGGGCACACCCTGACTAAGGAGGACCTGGAGTTCTCTCATTCGGTGCTGCAGAGTCATCCGCACTCTCCCGCCCGTTTGGGAGCTTTGATATAATCCCCATGGTCCTGACGGAGTCCCCAGCATCCACTTAGGACGTTAGAGAAAATAAGAATTTACTTACCGATAATTCTATTTCTCGTAGTCCGTAGTGGATGCTGGGCGCCCATCCCAAGTGCGGATTGTCTGCAATATTTGTACATAGTTATTGTTACAAAAATCGGGTTATTATTGTTGTGAGCCATCTTTTCAGAGGCTCCGCTGTTATCATGCTGTTAACTGGGTTCAGATCACAGGTTGTACAGTGTGATTGGTGTGGCTGGTATGAGTCTTACCCGGGATTCAAAATCCTTCCTTATTGTGTACGCTCGTCCGGGCACAGTATCCTAACTGAGGCTTGGAGGAGGGTCATAGGGGGAGGAGCCAGTGCACACCACCTGATCCTAAAGCTTTTACTTTTGTGCCCTGTCTCCTGCGGAGCCGCTATTCCCCATGGTCCTGACGGAGTCCCCAGCATCCACTACGGACTACGAGAAATAGAATTATCGGTAAGTAAATTCTTATTATTTTATTTATAGACATTAATATATATATATTGTGCTAACCAAACAAGGCTTATCTGTGTGGAGTTTAAATGATCTCTAGTGTTTGAGTAGGCTGCCTCCAGATGCCATGGCTTCCTCCCACAAACCAAATGAATATTGGTAGGTTAAATGGCTTCTGCCAAAAATAAAGAAATAGTTGTATAATATATGTGCTCTATATAAATAACTCTGGGGGTCATTCCGACCCGATCACTCGCTGCACTTTGTCTCAGCGCAGCGATCGGGTCGGAACTGCGCATGCACCGGCGCCACAGTGCACCGGCGCATGGCAGCCGTCGTTACCTAGTGATCGCCTCTGAGACAGAGGCGGTCGCTAGGCGGGAGGGGGCTGAACGGCAGCGTTAAGCCGCCATTTAGGGGGAGCGGTCCGGCCAACGCAGGCGTGGCCGGACCATTCGGCGGGCCGCGGCGGCTGCGTGACATCTCACACAGCTGCTGCGGTCAGCGGGAGCGACGAGTAACTCCCGGCCAGCCGCAGGAGCTGCGCTGGCTGGGAGTTACTCCTCAAATACAAAGGCATCGCCTCTGTGAAATGCTTTTGTATTTGTGCGGGGGGCCGTCACTGACATGCGGGGCGGACTAGCCCTGTGCTGGGCGTCCCCCCGCATGTCTGAGTTTATGCTCGTAGCTGTGCTAAATTTAGCACAGCTACGATCAACTTGGGAATGACCCCCTCTGTCCCTCTCCTTACTACCTTGAAACCCTAATCACCTATACCAGACTGACATGTCTCTGTTATAGTTAGTATTACTGCATCACAGCACTGAGGTCATGGGTTCGTTTCCCACCATGGCCCTAACTGTGTGGACTTTATATATTCTCCCCGTGCTTGTGTGGGTTCCCTCTGGGTGCTCTAGTTTCTTCACACAATCCAAAAATACACTGGCAGATTAATTGGCTTATAATTAAATAAACCCTAGCATTAATGTGTCTGCATGTACATATGGTAAGGTATATAGGGGTGTATTTACTAAGCCTTGGATGGAGATAAAGTCACTGAAGATAAAGTACCAACAAATCAGCTCCTAACTGCCATGTTACAGGATGTGTTTGAAAAATGACAGGTAGGAGCCGATTGGCTGGTACTTTATCTCCAGCAACTTTATCTCCATCCAAGATTTAGTAAATAGACCCCATAGATTGTAAGCTCCACTGGGGCAGGGACTAATGTGAATTGACAAATATTCTCTGTAAATGGATGTGTGTACGCTATATAAATAACTGGTAATATTTTGTATTAGGGTACTAAGGGCTTGGGTTTGAGGGAACTGGATGTGCACTGGACTTGTTTTATTTGTTACCAGATTGTCTGTTTGACAGACCCTGAGCAGGACTATTACACTAGCTGGACACTGCAATATTGGCAGTTATATCAAGCACATGAGCAGTTATTACAGTATGTGTGAGCCCAATTTTAACTTGGTAATAATCTATAGATGCCTACCAAAGGTAGGCGAAGATCCTAGATTGTTGATTGCCCCGTCGCTTGTCCAGACTGTGCATGTGCGGATGGGCGCAATGATGTCACAACACTGAGTATAAGCCGGTCATCGCAGAGCTTCATTGGTAGCGGTGGCCTAGGCCAAAGCATATATTCATAAGCATAACTATGTGGAGAACATTGACCTTGAAACATTGTTTGTGCGGAGACCAGTGGGCTCTATTAGGACAATCTATTAGGTCACTCGCCATGATCAGCTCTGAAGCACACCTTGAAGAGTCACTCGCCATGATCAGCTCTGAAGCTCACCTTGATGAGTGAATTGCTGGTGGCATTTACAACTTTAAAATTCACAACACTTTCTACCACCACATTGGTTCTCTTATCTCTGAAGCAGGTGATGCACCAAAATATGCTCATATTTATTTCTACGGCATTGACACAGCGGTGCATCAAAAAATTGATTTGCCAGCCAACTGAAATTGTGACCCAATGATGCGTGACTTATCAGTCCATCTTAAACAAGTGAACACTCAATTTTTTTTATTTGATTTCGAGCAACGTAATTGACTAGTGTGGTTGCCCCTGGTGCCCTATATTTTGGGGCTCCCACACTGAGTCAGACTATCCCACTGAGTAAATAGAGAGATACCCACTATTTGAATATGTCGACCATTTCCAAGAACAGGTGCCCTTAAGTGTTACATTGTCATGGCAGTGCTGAAGTGAGCTGAGTGCTGCTCTGTATACAGACATGTCTGCAGCAGTGTGAGTCAGGAGAGTTCTGCAGGAACTTGCCACACACAAGTAGATGATAGCAGTACAGATTCATTTTGTGAACTGGGGTACTTTGTGGAATAATGTGAACTGGGTACTACACTGTGACATAATGTGAACTGGGGGCACTATAGTGTGGCACAATACTCACTGGGGACACAATAGTAAGGAATAATGTGATCTGGGGCAGTACAATGTGCAGAATATGAACTGCAGATCCAATAGTGGCGCATACTGCAATCTGGGGTCACTATAATGTGGCATAATCTGAACTGGGGGCACTATAGTGTGGCACAATACTCACTGGGGACACAATAGTAGGGAATAATGTGATCTGGGGCAGTACAATGTGCAGAATATGAACTGCAGATCCAATAGTGGCGCATACTGCAATCTGTGGTCACTATAATGTGGCATAATCTGAACTGGGGGCACTATAGTGTGGCACAATACTCACTGGGGACACAATAGTAGGGAATAATGTGATCTGGGGCAGTACAATGTGCAGAATATGAACTGCAGATAAAATAGTGGAGCATACTGCAATCTGGGGTCACTATAATGTGGCATAATCTGAACTGGGGGCACTATAGTGTGGCACAATACTCACTGGGGACACAATAGTAGGGAATAATGTGATCTGGGGCAGTACAATGTGCAGAATATGAACTGCAGATCCAATAGTGGCGCATACTGCAATCTGGGGTCACTATAATGTGGCTTAATCTGAACTGGGGGCACTATAGTGTGGCACAATACTCACTGGGGACACAATAGTAGGGAATAATGTGATCTGGGGCACTACAATGTGCAGAATATGAACTGCAGATAAAATAGTGGAGCATACTGCAATCTGGGGGCGCTACAGTGTGTCATAATGTGAACTGGGGGCACTATAGTGTGGCATAATGGGCCTAATTCTGACCTGATCGCTAGGCTGCATTTTCGTACAGCCTGCGATCAGGTCTGAATTGCGAATGCGTATGCACCGCAATACGCAGGCGAGATCGGTCCGCAGTGACGGGGATTGGCAGGCAGCGACGGGATGTTGGAGAAAAGCGATCGCATGGGTGATCGCAAGGTGACTGACAGGAAGAGGCCGTTTGTGGGTGGCAACTGACCGCTTTTAGGAGTGTCCAGAGAAACGCAGGAGGGACCAGGTTTTGAAGGGAGGGTTTCTGGCGTCAGCTCCGGCCCCGATCATCGCACTGGAAGAGTAAGTCCTGGGTTGTGCAGAGACTGCGCAAACTTCTGTTTGTGCAGCTCTCCTGCACATGCGATCGCAACCATGCACAGCGATTCCCCCCTCCCTCTATAGGCGGCGACTACCTACTAGTGATGAGCGGGTTCGGTTCCTCGGAAACCGAACCCCCCAGAACTTCACCCATTTTACATGGGTCCGAGGCATACTCGGATTCTCCCGTATGGCTCAGTTAACCCGAGCGCGCCCGAACGTCATCATCCCGCTGTCGGATTCTCGCGAGATTCGGATTCTATATAAGCAGCCGCGCGTCGCCGCTATTTTCACTCGTGCATTGAAAATGTTAGGGAGAGGACGTGGCTGGCGTCCTCTCCGTTTATATTGTTGATGCAAATATTTGTGCTTATTGCTTAATTGTGGGGACTGGGGAGCAGCTGTATTATATAGGAGGAGTACAGTGCAGAGTTTTGCTGATCAGTGACCACCAGTTTTATCCGTTCTCTGTCTGAAAAACGCTCCATATCTGTGCTCAGTGTGCTGCATATATCTGTGCTCACACTGCTTTATTGTGGGGACTGGGGACCAGCAGTATTATATAGGAGGAGTACAGTGCAGAGTTTTGCTGACCAGTGACCACCAGTATTATACGTTGTCTGCCTGAAAAACGCTCCATATCTGTGCTCAGTGTGCTGCATATATCTGTGCTCACACTGCTTTATTGTGGGGACTGGGGACCAGCAGTATTATATAGGAGGAGTACAGTGCAGAGTTTTGCTGACCAGTGACCACCAGTATTATACGTTGTCTGCTGGAAAAACGCTCCATATCTGTGCTCAGTGTGCTGCATATATCTGTGCTCACACTGCTTTATTGTGGGGACTGGGGACCAGCAGTATTATATAGGAGGAGTACAGTGCAGAGTTTTGCTGACAGTGACCACCAGTATGTATAGCAGTACGGTACGGAAGGCCACTGCTCTACCTACCTCTGTGTCGTCAAGTATACTATCCATCTAAATTCTATACCTGTGGTGCATTTTAGTTTTGCAGTTTGCTGACAGTGACCACCAGTATATATAGCAGTATGGTACGGAAGGCCACTGCTCTACCTACCTCTGTGTCGTCAAGTATACTATCCATCTAGATTCTATACCTGTGGTGAATTTTAGTTTTGCAGTTTGCTGACAGTGACCACCAGTATATATAGCAGTACGGTACGGAAAGGCCACTGCTCTACCTACCTCTGTGTCGTCAAGTATACTATCCATCTAGATTCTATACCTGTGGAGCATTTTAGTTTTGCAATTTGCTGACAGTGACCACCAGTATATATAGCAGTACGGTACGGAAGGCCACTGCTCTACCTACCTCTGTGTCGTCAAGTTTACTATCCATCTAGATTCTATACCTGTGGTGCATTTTAGTTTTGCAGTTTGCTGACAGTGACCACCAGTATATATAGCAGTACGGTACGGAAGGCCACTGCTCTACCTACCTCTGTGTCGTCAAGTATACTATCCATCTAGATTCTATACCTGTGGTGCATTTTAGTTTTGCAGTTTGCTGACAGTGACCACCAGTATACAGATGTGTCCACTTACATCTTTGCTTTTTTACCAATTTGGCACAACATGCAAAACACGGCTAAGCTGTTTTTTATGAGTAGCGAGTGGACGTATTTAAAAATTTTGGTTTGCCATAATAGAATATGAATAAAGTAACATTATAAAGAAGAAAATTTAGACAAATCACAAGGCATAGCTAAATCTCTGAGTCCATGGCATGCAAAACTGTGCCATACATGGCGGGATATAGCAAAGATGTATGTAGACACATCTGTATATAGCAGTACAGTACGGAAGGCCACTGCTCTACCTACCTCTGTGTCGTCAAGTATACTATCCATCTAGATTCTATACCTGTGGTGCATTTTAGTTTTGCAGTTTGCTGACAGTGACCACCAGTATATAAAGCAGTATGGTACGGAAGGCCACTGCTCTACCTACCTCTGTGTCGTCAAGTATACTATCCATCTAGATTCTGTACCTGTGGTGCATTTTAGTTTTGCAGTTTGCTGACAGTGACCACCAGTATATATAGCAGTACGGTATGGAAGGCCACTGCTCTACCTACCTCTGTGTCGTCAAGTATACTATCCATCTAGATTCTATACCTGTGGTGCATTTTAGTTTTGCAGTTTGCTGACAGTGACCACCAGTATATATAGCAGTACGGTACGGAAGGCCACTGCTCTACCTACCTCTGTGTCGTCAAGTATACTATCCATCTAGATTCTATACCTGTGGTGCATTTTAGGTTTGAAGTTTGCTGACAGTCACCACCAGTATATATAGCAGTACGGTACGGAAGGCCACTGCTCTACCTACCTCTGTGTCGTCAAGTATACTATCCATCCATACCTGTGGTGCATTTCTGTTGTGCGCAGTATATATAGTAGTAGGCCATTGCTATTGATACTGGCATATAATTCCACACATTAAAAAATGGAGAACAAAAATGTGGAGGTTAAAATAGGGAAAGATCAAGATCCACTTCCACCTCGTGCTGAAGCTGCTGCCACTAGTCATGGCCGAGACGATGAAATGCCATCAACGTTGTCTGCCAAGGCCGATGCCCAATGTCATAGTAGAGAGCATGTAAAATCCAAAAAACAAAAGTTCAGTAAAATGACCCAAAATTGAAAGCGTCTGAGGAGAAGCGTAAACTTGCCAATATGCCATTTACGACACGGAGTGGCAAGGAACGACTGAGGCCCTGGCCTATGTTCATGGCTAGTGGTTCAGCTTCACATGAGGATGGAAGCACTCATCCTCTCGCTAGAAAAATGAAAAGACTTAAGCTGGCAAAAGCACAGCAAAGAACTGTGCGTTCTTCTAAATCACAAATCCCCAAGGAGAGTCCAATTGTGTCAGTTGCGATGCCTGACCTTCCCAACACTGGACGGGAAGAGCTTGCGCCTTCCACCATTTGCACGCCCCCTGCAAGTGCTGGAAGGAGCACCCGCAGTCCAGTTCCTGATAGTCAAATTGAAGATGTCACTGTTGAAGTACACCAGGATGAGGATATGGGTGTTGCTGGCGCTGGGGAGGAAATTGACAAGGAGGATTCTGATGGTGAGGTGGTTTGTTTAAGTCAGGCACCCGGGGAGACACCTGTTGTCCGTGGGACGAATATGGTCATTGACATGCCTGGTCAAAATACAAAAAAAAATCACCTCTTCGGTGTGGAATTATTTCAACACAAATGCGGACAACATGTGTCAAGCCGTGTGTTGCGTTTGTCAAGCTGTAATAAGTAGGGGTGAGGACGTTAACCACCTAGGAACATCCTCCCTTATACGTCACCTGGTCCGCATTCATCAGAAGTCAGTGACAAGTTCAAAAACTTAGGATGACAGCGGAAGCAGTCCACTGACCACTAAATCCCTTCCTCTTGTAACCAAGCTCCTGCAAACCACACCACCAACTCCCTCAGTGTCAATTTCCACCTTACACAGGAAAGCAAGTAGTCCTGCAGGCCATGTCACTGGCAAGTCTGACGAGTCCTCTCCTGCCTGGGATTCCTCCGATGCATCCTTGAGTGTAACGCCTACTGCTGCTGGCACTGCTGTTGTTGCTGCTGGGAGTCGATCGGCATTCCAGAGGGGAAGTCGGAAAACCACTTGTACTACTTCCAGTAAGCAATTGACTGTCCAACAGTCCTTTGCGAGGAAGATGAAATATCACAGCAGTCATCCTGCTGCAAAGCGGATAACTCAGGTCTTGTCAGCCTGGGTGGTGAGAAACGTGGTTCCGGTAATTCAGAGGCAACTAGAGACTTGTTTGAGGTACTGTGTCCCCGGTACCAAATACCATCTAGGCAGGCGATACCGAAAATGTACACAGACGTCAGAAAAAGAGTCACCAGAGTCCTAAAAAATGCAGTTGTACCCAAAGTCCACTTAACCACGGACATGTGGACAAGTGGAGCAGGGCAGACTCAGGACTATATGACTGTGACAGACCACTGGGTATATGTATTGCCTCCCGCAGCAAGAACAGCAGCGGCGGCACCAGTAGCAGCATCTCGCAAATGCCAACTCGTTCCTAGGCAGGCTACGCTTTGTATCACCGCTTTCCATAAGAGGCACACAGCTGACAACCTCTTACGGAAACTGAGGAACATCATCGCAGAATGGCTTACCCCAATTGGACTCTCCTGGGGATTTGTGACATCGGACAACGCCAGCAATATTGTGCGTGCATTACATCTGGGCAAATTCCAGCACGTCCCATGTTTTGCACATACATTGAATTTGGTGGTGCAGAATTATTTAAAAAGCGACAGGGGCGTGCAAGAGATGCTGTCGTGGCCCGAAGAATTGCGGGCCACTTTCGGCATTCAGCCACCGCGTGCCGAAGACTGGAGCACCAGCAAATAGTCCTGAACCTGCCCTGCCATCATCTGAAGCAAGAGGTGGTAACGAGGTGGAATTCAACCCTCTATATGCTTCAGAGGATGGAGGAGCAGCAAAAGGCCATTCAAGCCTATACATCTGCCCACGATATAGGCAAAGGAGGGGGAATGCACCTGACTCAAGCGCAGTGGAGAATGATTTCAACGTTGTGCAAGGTTCTGCAACCCTTTGAACTTGCCACATGTGAAGTCAGTTCAGACACTGCCAGCTTGAGTCAGGTCATTCCCCTCATCAGGCTTTTGCAGAAGAAGCTGGAGACATTGAAGGAGGAGCTAAAACAGGGCGATTCCGCTAGGCATGTGGAACTTGTGGATGGAGCCCTTAATTCGCTTAACCAGGATTCACGGTTGGTCAATCTGTTGAAATCAGAGCACTACATTTTGGCCACCGTGCTCGATCCTAGATTTAAAACCTACGTTGTATCTCTCTTTCCGGCAGACACAAGTCTGCAGAGGTTCAAAGACCTGCTGGTGAGAAAATTGTCAAGTCAAGCGGAACGTGACCCGTCAACAGCTCCTCCTTCACATTCTCCCGCAACTGGGGGTGCGAGGAATAATTCCGAGCCCACCTGCTGGCGGTGATGCAGGGCAGTCTGGAGCGAGTGCTGACATCTGGTCTGGACTGAAGGACCTGCCAACGATTACTGACATGTCGTCTACTGTCACTGCATATGATTCTCTCACCATTGAAAGAATGGTGGAGGATTATATGAGTGACCGCATCCAAGTAGGCACGTCAGACAGTCCGTGCGTATACTGGCAGGAAAAAGAGGCAATTTGGAGGCCCTTGCACAAACTGGCTTTATTCTACCTAAGTTACCCTCCCTCCAGTGTGTACTCCGAAAGAGTGTTTAGTGCAGCCGCTCACCTTGTCAGCAACCGGCGTACGAGGTTACTTCCAGAAAATGTGGAGAAGATGATGTTCATCAAAATGAATTATAATCCATTCCTCCGTGGAGACATTTACCAGCAATTGCCTCCAGAAAGTACACAGGGATCTGAGATGGTGGATTCCAGTGGGGACGAATTAATAATCTGTGAGGAGGGGATGTACACAGTGAAAGGGGTGAGGAATCGGAGGATGATGATGAGGTGGACATCTTGCCTCTGTAGAGCCAGTTTGTGCAAGGAGAGATTGATTGCTTCTTTTTTGGTGGGGGCCCAAACCAACTAGTCATTTCAGTCACAGTCGTGTGGCAGACCCTGTCGCTGAAATGATGGGTTCGTTAAAGTGTGCATGTCCTGTTTATACAACATAAGGGTGGGTGGGAGGGCCCAAGGACAATTCCATCTTGCACCTCTTTTTTCTTTCATTTTTCTTTGCATCATGTGCTGTTTGGGGACAATTTTTTTGAAGTGCCATCCTGCCTGACACTGCAGTGCCACTCCTAGATGGGCCAGGTGTTTGTGTCGGCCACTTGTGTCGCTTAGCTTAGTCACACAGCGACCTTGGTGCACCTCTTTTTTTCTTTGCATCATGTGCTGTTTGGGGACTATTTTTTTGAAGTGCCATCCTGTCTGACACTGCAGTGCCACTCCTAGATGGGCCAGGGGTTTGTGTCGGCCATTTGTGTCGCTTAGCTTAGTCACACAGCGACCTTGGTGCGCCTCTTTTTTTCTTTGTATCATGTGCTGTTTGGGGACAATTTTTTTGAAGTGCCATCCTGCCTGACACTGCAGTGCCACTCCTAGATGGGCCAGGTGTTTGTGTCGGCCACTTGTGTCGCTTAGCTTAGCCATCCAGCGACCTCGGTGCAAATTTTAGGACTAAAAATAATATTGTGAGGTATGAGGTGTTCAGAATAGACTGAAAATGATTGTAAATTATGGTTATTGAGGTTAATAATACTATGGGATCAAAATGACCCCCAAATTCTATGATTTAAGCTGTTTTTGAGGGTTCTTTGTAAAAAAACACCCGAATCCAAAACACACCCTAATCCGACAAAAAATTTTCAGGGAGTTTTTGCCAAAACGCGTCCGAATCCAAAACACGGCCGCGGAACCGAATCCAAAACCAAAACACAAAACCCGAAAAATTTCCGGTGCACATCACTACTACCTAATAGCAGGGATGCAAAAAACGCACCCTAGCGATCAGGTCTGAATTAGGCCCAATGTGAACTGGGGGCACTATAGTGTGGCATAATATGAACTGCTAGGTACTTCAGTATAGGATAATTTGAACTGGTAGATACTGTACTTCTGTGTGCTAAAAAAAAAAGTGATGGTGTGCTGTGACAATTTTAGCACTTTGTTCAGTGGTGCAGAGAGAAGGGGGGGGAGGGTACAAATCACCCGACTCCAGGTCGGATGGAGGGGTCCAGTGGGGGCCCTGGGCCCCCTTAACTGGCAGCAGCAGCTGCAGCGTTTCTCCTTAGCCCAGCACACGCTGCTTTGTGCTGGGCTGCAGTTTGGTCATGGAGGCACTTAAAATACCATTCTTTTTCAGTATTTTTTCTAAGGGTGCATGACCACACCTCCTGTTATTAGGCCACACCCCCTGAAAAGTACCCAGGCCCAGCCAGGCTCTCTACTGCCCTGTTCACCTGTAGATATTTTTGCGTATTAATGCAATAATTGGTCAAAAGACCGCAAGATTTACAAATACAGATGGAATTAAGCCACCGGGCAACAGTACAATATTGCTTAGTTCTCAACTGAATGTCATATGTAATGACATCCTAGTATTATTACAATATGATCACAGGAATATTATTCCAGTATTGGGGCATTAGAACTATAGAATGTGTTTTAAATTTAGGACCATAAAGGGAGATTCAATTAGGTGTGGAGTTTACCCCACAGCTAATTGAATGTACTGCCCGATTAAATTAGCTGCCGTAACTCCTCATGCTAATCCCCAGAGGCAGGATTTTTCCTTGCAGGCTAAGAGCTGTGAGGAAAAATCTGCATTAAAATGCAGACTCTGCATTAACCAATGGTTTACTGTGCTGGGAGAATGATGGGGCGGAGTCATGGAATACAATGGATTGGAGAGTGAGGAGACGAAAGTGGTCGACAGTGTCAAAGGTGACATGTAGATGGCCCTTAGGTTTGGCTGTGGGAGGGTCATTTGTGACCTTGCTTGGAGAGGATAGTTTCAGTGTAATGGAGGGGATGGAAGCCAGATTGAAGAGGGTTGAGAAGTGAGTGGAAAGAAATTAAGTGTGGTGGACAGAAACAATCCTATTAAGGAGCTTGGAAGCATGAGGGAGGAGAGAAATATGGTGCTAGAGAGAGAGTGAGTCAGGGTCCATTGAGGGTTTCTTAAGGACAAGTGAGACTAGGGAGTGTTTGAAGGAAGTGGGAACAGGTTAAAGAGATGGGCAAGGTGGGAGCAAGCATGAGGTGAGACAGAGCAAGAGACTGATTCTATAGTCTCCAGTGCTACTTAGGGGGACATTTACTAAGTAGTCATAAGAGCGGAGAAGTGAGCCAGTGGAGAAATTTCCCCATCAACCAATCAGCAGCTCTGTATCATTTTATAGATGTTACTTCAGTGCTGATTGGTTGCCATGGGCAACTTCTCCACTGGCTCACTTCTCCGCTCTTATCACTGCTTAGTAAATGTCCCCCTAAGTCACCATGTCCTGTCAACTGGCTAATAAGCCTGAGCAATATCATTTTAAAGTAATAATTATCATATTTCGTTTTTAGAATATAATTGTTTATTTGCATTGTCTGATTTTATAGTTTATCACTTGAAAAATAAAAATCATAATGAGTTAATCCAGTGAAGTTTCATGGCTCTGCCAAGGCTGTTTTCAACATCTCTGGTTTAATGTCCAAGCAGTAACTTGGGAATCCTTAGTCATTTGTGTGGAGTCTTTAATACTGTAAAATGACTAATCTTTGTTATTCAGTTGTAAACCTATAAAAAGACATGAGGTTTTCATGAGGAAAATCTAAGGCAATGGATAAAGCAAATGAACACTCTGAGATATATTTAATAATATTTTAAGCAGTTTATTTAGAATATCATAAAGTTTGCAGAGCTGATGATGTCATGAGCAGGATGTCACATTTACAAAGCAGTTCGCAGGGTTTTTTTTTTTTTTTCATAGACTCAGGATATTGGTGGAACTGGAAGACTCCAGGACAATCAGTGCGGACTGTGAGATAGACACTTAATGATAATAATATCGAAATATACAAAAACTAAATTTTAATTTTGTGGTTCATAATGTCATAATAAGTTGAACAGATTGGATCTTGTGTAAATTTGAACAATGATGGGCATGGCAGGATAATTATTTGTGGGTCCTTGCCTGGAATAGTGTTAATTTAAAATTAATAATAAATGTTGTTCTTCTTATGATTTATAAGAAGCAGTGTGGTCTAACCAATCAGAATGAAGTGTATTTGTTATTAATGACCAACCTAACTGATCATTTGGGCCGGGCTCCTAATGGGGACAGTCATGCGTCGTCTATGGGGGTCATTCCGAGTTGATCGCTCGCTAGCAGTTTTTAGCAGCCGTGCAAACGCTATGCTGCCGCCCACTGGGAGTGTATTTTAGCTTAGCAGAAGTGTGAACGAAAGGATCGCAGAGCGGCGGCAAAGTTTTTTTGTGCAGTTTCAGAGTAGCTCAAAACCTACTCAGCACTTGCGATCACTTCAGACCATTCAGTTCCTGATTTGATGTCACAAACACGCCCTGCGTTCGCCCAGCCACGCCTACGTTTTTCTGAACACTCCCTGAAAATGGTCAGTTGCCACCCAGAAGTGTCCACTTCATGTCAATCACTCTGCGGCCAGCAGTGCGACGGAAAAGCATCGCTAGACCCTGTATGAAACTACATAGTTTGTTGTAATAATACGTTGTGCGTGCGCATTGCGCCGCATACGCATGCACAGAAGTGCCATTTTTTTGCCTCATCACTGCACAGTGAACGAATGCAGCTAGCGATCAACTCGGAATGACCACCTATGTCCCTTTTGTTTTGCTAAACATGGAATGAGAACTCCATACTGTAAAGACCATTTGAACAATAAATTGGACAAAGTTATATGTGTAAGGTTTGTTTTTTTGCTTTTGTTTTTTTGTTTCATTAAATTATATTGGTTCTCCAAGTTCCAGCATGCCCTGATAATCTGCAAAAAAACAAAACAAAACCCACATTTATTCTATCACTAGTGTTTGCCCACGGCTTTGTTTGCATGGATGTCTGTTATTGCTCAGTGGCACTAATTTTATAAAGACAGTAGTGCCATCTAATATTGTGATGTATATTTTATATTGTAGATATTGATCACAAAATGTCTTTGTAATCAAAATTTGCATTTTTTCCCTTCAGATATTTACACAAAAAGATACTTGGGGCTACTAATACGTGAGCAAGCCACATGAAGCTACCAGTGGGAGAAGCAGCTGGTCCTGAGATCTACACCTACAGTCCTGAGTGTTTGTTCCTGTGACAGTACACCGATAAGCAATAATACCCAGTTTTCTATTTTTTTAAGCAAACCACAAAATCCATTTCAAGGGGAAATCACTAATCAATCTCACTGGCTAAGGGTTACCGGCTATGTGTCTTTTACTGTGGAATAAAAATTATGTTTTTATAAAAAACGTGCCTGAATTGAAGGACACTTTTTTAAATTTGTTCTTGGGGATATACTGCTCCTAATTTGATTACAGTGGCTACTATTAGTACATGCAGTGTTTGTACAGTGCCGGACTGGGGCATGAAGGGCCCACTGGGGGAATGCAGTGGAAGAGGTCCATGCTTAGGGATGTGGCCAGCCTCAAGAGGGGGTGTGGCCAGCCACCACAGAGGATTGGCTAACCATTATAATGCATGCTTTGGACCCTTTGATAGATATAGAAAATACTGCTAGTGCATGCATGATAATGGTGAGCTGGGGGGGGGGGAGGTGGCAGGGTGCCATCTGCCCCATCTGACTGGTACAAGTTTAATTATTAATTGCCGCCTGCTCCCCAATCACTCTGTTCTATAAGGAGAGAGTGGCTTGCAGAAAATGGTTGCCCTCATAGCAGGCTACTAAAAGATGGACACTGCTAAGCAATGGGGAGCCAAGTTTCCTTTCTCAGCAACCCAAGAAAAGGGGTAGGACTTATCAGCAGAGTCTGTGTAGGACTTCTGCTGCTACTGCGTTCATCAGACTTATTGCTGCTGCTACCATGTGAAAGGGGCATTCATTCTGCCGGGCCTACCAGGTCTCAGCAGCCCATGAGGAGAAAAGAAGCACACTGGCACAAGGTAAGATTCAGCACTGGGCACACCATAGCACTGGGCAGCACTGGCAGACCATAGTACTGGGCACACCCCATAAGGAGGGCTATGCGACTGCTGCAGCTGCACAGACCCTGGGGGCAGAACCAGCCACTGCCACGTGCACTAACTGCAATGTACGTTAGTAGCGGTGCTCCACTGCACTACCAAGCTCTGCCTCCCACACTGTGAATCCACAATGGGCGGGCGAGGATTCATTAAATGCAGGGCGGCTTCATTCTTCATTGAGCCCACAGATTTGGCAGGCAGATGGTGAGAGTCAGTTGGGTGCGTTGACTGTGCACTCACTACATGCTATTATGAGGGTCCTATCACATCAGTTTACTGACCAGCAACAGCAGCGCCAGGCACTGATTAGTTACATCTACCAGTTTGCAAGGTTCTGTTTTATTTTGTTTCATGTGAAGCCACTGTGTTTTTGTTTTTCTTCTTGTGGGGGCCAATATGATTGTTTATTTCCTGTGGGGGGTCAATGTGTTTTTTTGTTTTTTTTCTTGTGCAATATTTTTCATCTGTGCATGAGTTGCACGGCGCATGCGTTCTGATGGTGTTCAAATGGGTCTGCTGTACAGATTCATAAGCACACACATAGATATGTATTAGAAATGTGTTGAGCGTTCCCAGGCGTTACAAGCAGTTGGCTAATCAGACGCAGATGTAATGTAGTATGGGCATGTTAGTATGTTAGTGGAGGATTGTAAAATCAAATCTAATTGAACACAAGTTACACCAATGATGTATTTGATTATAGTTCGTAGAAATAATGATTTTTCATTTATTTCATTACACATTTAAAAGCATCCCCATTAGATGTCCAGACCTGCAGTTTTTTGCCACGTCCATTTTGCCATTGCCATAAGCTGGTAGAAAAGCTGGGGCCACTTTGTTGCATTTGCACACACCCCCATCCTTTCGCCCAGTCTAAATGTTGCCAGTCAGCCCCTGACCATAGTCCTATGCAGTATAATATAATAGTATATATAACATATGCATAATTCAAGTGCAGTGTCAGGACCCTGATCCCTAGAGGAGGGGGTGGGCCCTCAGGGAGCAGTGCCCACTGGGCCAGTTTGACCTAATCTAAACATACTTCTTCAGGAAACTTTGAGAAAATTATATACGGGGCCAGACGACTGGTTTACAAATAGGTCCAGTTACTTATATAACAAGATTAAAAAGAAAATAAAAGTGTTTTTGGAGGGTACAATGCAATTTTCAATTCCTGGCACGTGTTGTAGGCAAATAAACCCCTTACAAAGGGACATAATAACTATAGTACATTAAAGATGTTCAATATAATGCATGAAACTCAATACATAATATATTACTACAACATTTTTGGCAGTCGTTAATAGTTTCTGAGTTGAAACTGTCAAAAGCCTTGAAGTGCAATGATAATGAGGAGAGCACAGGTTAGAGAAAGGGACAGGGAGGAATTATGATAGTTTTTGCTTAGTGAGGCAAAACAGTTCTTAGTTCTAAATAAAAGAAAGTCCAGCTGCAACACATTATCCCATAAATTCCAAAGCCAGTTACTCCCTCATGCTGTAAATACAAGTTTAAAACTTCTGCTTGACCTGTGTAAATAGGTGACTAAAAGAAGTGGTGCAGTGGATAGGTTGATTCTTCTCTATATAACAGATCATGTAATAAAAATATATAGGAAAAAAAGTAATAAAATCTGAGTTATTTGAAAATATGTATATATTTTGCTAAATATTTTGTAAGAAAAATTATTTTTTCAAAAATTGAGGGGTACCATGATGTATACTTTATTCGGGGCACATTGATGACAATAATACAAGTGGGACACATTGCATATATCCAATCGTCCCCATTTCAGCAGTACAGTCCATATTTGAGGACTCTGTTCCACTGTCACAACAAGGACTAAATTGTCCGGATCTGCCCGGGAGTTGGAAGGTATTGTGACTAGAGATGAGCGGGTTCGGTTTCTTTGAATCCGAACCCGCACGAACTTCACTTTTTTTTCCACGGGTCCGAGCGACTCGGATCTTCCCGCCTTGCTCGGTTAACCCGAGCGCGCCCGAACGTCATCATGACGCTGTCGGATTCTCGCGAGGCTCGGATTCTATCGCGAGACTCGGATTCTATATAAGGAGCCGCGCGTCGCCGCCATTTTCACTCGTGCATTGAGATTGATAGGGAGAGGACGTGTCTGGCGTCCTCTCCATTAGAATAGAGATAGATAGATTAGATAGAGAGAGATTGTGCAGAGTCGCAGACAGAGTTAGTTTACCACAGTCAGTGACCAGTGCAGTTGCTAGTTAACTTTTATTTAATATAATATATCCGTTCACTTCTCTCTGCTATATCCGTTCTCTGCCTGAAAAAAAAAACGATACACAGCACAGTCAGTCACACAGTGTGACTCAGTCTGTGTGCACTCAGCTCAGCCCAGTGTGCTGCACAGTCATCAATGTATAAATTAAAAGCTTATAATTAATTGTGGGGGAGACTGGGGAGCACTGCAGGTTGTTAGCAGGAGCCAGGAGTACAATTATATTAATTAACAGTGCACACTTTTGCTGCAGGAGTGGTGACCAGTGCCTGACCACCAGTATAGTATTGTTGTATACTACTAATATCTCTTTAAATATCAACCAGTCTATATTAGCAGCAGACACAGTACAGTGCGGTAGTTCACGGCTGTGGCTACCTCTGTGTCGGCACACGGCAGGCAGTCCGTCCGACCAGAATTGTATTATTTATTATTATATACCTACCACCTAACCGTGGTTTTTTTTTCATTCTTTATACCGTCATAGTGTCATCCTAATTGTTACGAGTATACTACTATCTCTTTATCAACCAGTGTACAGTGCGGTAGTTCACGGCTGTGGCTACCTCTGTGTCGGCACACGGCAGGCAGTCCGTCCGACCAGAATTGTATTATTTATTATTATATACCTACCACCTAACCGTGGTTTTTTTTTCATTCTTTATACCGTCATAGTGTCATCCTAATTGTTACGAGTATACTACTATCTCTTTATCAACCAGTGTACAGTGCGGTAGTTCACGGCTGTGGCTACCTCTGTGTCGGCAGTCGGCAGGCAGTCCGTCCATCCATAATTGTATTATAATATATACCACCTAACCGTGGTTTTTTTTTCATTCTTTATACCGTCATAGTGTCATACTAGTTGTTACGAGTATACTACTATCTCTTTATCAACCAGTGTACAGTGCGGTAGTTCACGGCTGTGGCTACCTCTGTGTCGGCAGTCGGCAGGCAGTCCGTCCATCCATAATTGTATTATAATATATACCACCTAACCGTGGTTTTTTTTTCATTCTTTATACCGTCATAGTCAGTCATACTAGTTGTTACGAGTATACTACTATCTCTTTATCAACCAGTGTACAGTGCGGTAGTTCACGGCTGTGGCTACCTCTGTGTCGGAACTCGGCAGGCAGTCCGTCCATCCATAATTGTATTATTATAATATATACCACCTAACCGTGGTTTTTTTTTCATTCTTTATACCGTCATAGTCAGTCATACTAGTTGTTACGAGTATACTACTATCTCTTTATCAACCAGTGTACAGTGCGGTAGTTCACGGCTGTGGCTACCTCTGTGTCGGAACTCGGCAGGCAGTCCGTCCATCCATAATTGTATTATAATATATACCACCTAACCGTGTTTTTTTTTTCGTTCTTTATACCGTCGTCATACTAGTTGTTACGAGTATACTACTATCTCTTTATCAACCAGTGTACAGTGCGGTAGTTCACGGCTGTGGCTACCTCTGTGTCGGAACTCGGCAGGCAGTCCGTCCATCCATAATTGTATTATAATATATACCACCTAACCGTGGTTTTTTTTTCGTTCTTTATACCGTCGTCATACTAGTTGTTACGAGTATACTACTATCTCTTTATCAACCAGTGTACAGTGCGGTAGTTCACGGCTGTGGCTACCTCTGTGTCGGCACTCGGCAGGCAGTCCGTCCAACCATAATTGTATTACATACCACCTAACCGTGGTTTTTTTTTCATTCTTTATACCGTCGTCATACTAGTTGTTACGAGTATACTACTATCTCTTTATCAACCAGTGTACAGTGCGGTAGTTCACGGCTGTGGCTACCTCTGTGTCGGCACTCGGCAGGCAGTCCGTCCAACCATAATTGTATTATATACCACCTAACCGTGGTTTTTTTTTCATTCTTTATACCGTCGTCATACTAGTTGTTACGAGTATACTACTATCTCTTTATCAACCAGTGTACAGTGCGGTAGTTCACGGCTGTGGCTACCTCTGTGTCGGCACTCGGCAGCCCGTCCATAATTGTATATACCAGTGACCTAACCGTGGTTTTTTTTTCATTCTTTATACATACATACTAGTTACGAGTATACTATCTCTTTATCAACCAGTCTATATATTAGCAGCAGACACAGTACAGTGCGGTAGTTCACGGCTGTGGCTACCTCTGTGTCGGCACTCGGCAGCCCGTCCATAATTGTATATACCACCTAACCGTGGTTTTTTTTTCTTTCTTTATACATACATACTGCAGTGCCACTCCTAGATGGGCCCGGTGTTTGTGTCGGCCACTAGGGTCGCTAATCTTACTCACACAGTCAGCTACCTCATTGCGCCTCTTTTTTTCTTTGCGTCATGTGCTGTTTGGGGAGGGTTTTTTGGAAGGGCCATCCTGCGTGACACTGCAGTGCCACTCCTAGATGGGCCAGGTGTTTGTGTCGGCCACTAGGGTCGCTTATCTTACTCACACAGCTACCTCATTGCGCCTCTTTTTTTCTTCTTTGCGTCATGTGCTGTTTGGGGAGTGTTTTTTGGAAGGGCCATCCTGCGTGACACTGCAGTGCCACTCCAAGATGGGCCAGGTGTTTGTGTCGGCCACTAGGGTCGCTTAGCTTACTCACACAGCTACCTCATTGCGCCTCTTTTTTTCTTCTTTGCGTCATGTGCTGTTTGGGGAGTGTTTTTTGGAAGGGCCATCCTGCGTGACACTGCAGTGCCACTCCTAGATGGGCCAGGTGTTTGTGTCGGCCACTAGGGTCGCTTAGCTTAGTCATTCAGCGACCTCTGTGCAAATTTTAGGACTAAAAATAATATTGTGAGGTGTGAGGTATTCAGAATAGACTGAAAATGAGTGTAAATTATGGTTTTTGAGGTTAATAATACTTTGGGATCAAAATGACCCCCAAATTCTATGATTTAAGCTGTTTTTTAGTGTTTTTTGAAAAAAAACACCCGAATCCAAAACACACCCGAATCCGACAAAAATAATTCGGTGAGGTTTTGCCAAAACGCGTTCGAACCCAAAACACGGCCGCGGAACCGAACCCAAAACCAAAACACAAAACCCGAAAAATTTCAGGCGCTCATCTCTAATTGTGACCCATTCATGCTGCTTTGTATAGCAGATAAGTGAATGGCCACCACATGTATCTGCCATTGGTGAGTGTGGCATAGAGATGGTGACAGGAGGAAGGAGGAGGACTGGAGTGGGAAAATGTATAACAGCGCTATTCAGCACTATGCATACCCCCGAAAGCACAGTGAATTGGACATTCTTCCACCTGTTACATGGGCATGCCCCCATCATACAAGCCTAAATGTGGAAGCACTCAGGGATGCCGGCAACTATGTGGGGCCCTGGTATATGGAGGGGATGTGACCAAGGCAGGAGGCGGGGAAGGGAGGGGGGGGGGTGGCCAATCCCCCTCCTTAAAGAATACTAAAATAAATATTCTAAGTGCAGCAATAGTGGAGCTGGTGCTCGATCTGGAGGGTGGCAGGTGGGAATTTGGACGGGCAGCTGTGATTACTCCCTCCACGCAGGGAGAGGCTGCAACTGCAGCCGCCTCTCTCCCTAGCCCTGCATGTGCTGGGACAAGGAGAGAGGCAGCAATCAGCTCTTTCTCATACGTCCTTGAGGATACTGGGGTCCACTTCATGACCATGGGGTATAGACGGTTCCGCGGGAGCCATGGGCACTCTTTAGACTTTTCAATGGGTGTGAACTGGCTCCTCCCTCTATGCCCCTCCTCCAGACCTCAGTTTTAGAAATGTGCCCAGGAAGACTGGATGCACTCTAGGGGAGCTCTACTGAGCTTCTCTGAAAAGACTTATGTTAGGTTTTTTGTTTTCAGGGAGAACTGCTGGCAACAGTCTCCCTGCTTCGTGGTACTGAGGGGGCAGAAGTAGGAACAATCTTCCTGAAGAGTTTCATGGCTCTGCTTCTGGCTGACAGGACACCATTAGCACCTGAAGGGTACTGAACGCTAGCCGTGTCTAGATGCTCACTCCCACAGCACGCAGTCACCCCCCTCACAGAGCCAGAAGTCAGAAGACAGGTGAGTAGAAGAAGACAGATCTTCTATCAAGAAAAGTGATGGCTGAGGTACAGCGCAGCTGGTGGGAGCGCAACGCGCCATTGCTGCCCACACACACAGGCACTGCAGGGTGCAGGGCACGGGGGGGGGGCCCTGGGCAGCAAAAACACCTCTATAAACTGGCAAAAAGGGGGCATAAGATGCCCAGGCACAGCTCTAACCCCACCAGTATAAATATTATGAAAAGTTTCTGAGGTAAAAAGGGCGGAGCTTCTTCCTCAGGCAGCCAGCACACTGCTCAGTGCCATTTTCTCTCTCCTCAGGCCAGGCTGCAGAGACATCGCTGGTCCTCCTTCACTTCTGACTACAAGTATCTGGGTGCAAAACAGGGGGGGGGCACAAGCGAATTTGGTGCTTTACAAGTGTGAGTGGGCATTCTGTATTCACAGGCATTAGATACTGGCGCTGGGCTTGTGAACTGGCTGCTCCTAAACTGTGTCCCTCTGACAGATTTTACTGTGGGTCTGTCCCCTATAAGTCCCAGTGTGTCTGTGTGTGTGTTGTACACGTGAGGAAACCATTTTATGGACACAGAAGTGTAATATGGTGGCACTGCCAGCACACCAAGAGCTGCATGGGTGAAAGAAATATGTGATAGTATGCATCATATCAATAGGAGATTAGATAAGTCTGAATCTCATGCTGAGTGCTGGAGAAAATCTGTGGAGGATGTGATTTTTCAGGGCTCTGTTCTTCCATCCGCAGGCGACCCCTCTGGGCCACATAAGAGACCATTTACGAATATTGTGAATACTGATACCGACACGGACACTGATTCTTGTGACTCCAGAGAAATAGATCATAAATTGGCAAAAAATATACAATATATGATTGTAGCTATAAGGGAAGTTCTGGAAGTCACGGAATCCACTCCTGTACCTCAGGAGAAGGCATATTTCTATAAAGAAAAGAAATCTAAGGTCACTTTCCCTCCTTCCCACGAGCTTAATACACTCTTTGAAGGGATGTGGGTGAATCCCGAAAATAAATTTCGTATTCCCAAGAAAATTCAGATAGCTTATCCTTTCCCGGTGGAGGACAGGAAAAAATGGGAGTCACCCCCTGTGTTAGACAGTACACAGTCCAGGTTGACAAAGAAGGTAATTCTCCTTGCACCTGGCACGGCTTCACTAAAAGAGCCGGCAGACCGAAAGATGGAAACTACATTGAAATCCATTTATGTTGCCAATGGTACGCTGCTCAGGCCCACAACTGCTTGTGCGTGGGTGAGTCGCGCTATTGAAAAATGGTCAGAAAGCATGTCATCAGAAATTGACACGATTGATAAAGATGAGATACTCCTTAAGTTAGGGAATATCAAAGACGCTGCCGCATACATGCTAGAAGCGATGAAAGATATTGGACTCTTGAGTTCACAAGCTGCTACCATGGCAGTATCGGCTCGGCAGGCATTGTGGATTCGCCAGTGGAACGCGGATGCAGATTCCAAAAGAAATATGGAGGCTCTCCCATATAAAGGTGAGGCCTAATTTGGCGATGGACTGGATGTGTTAGTCTCGGCGGCTACAGCAGGTAAGTCGACATTTTTGCCCTCTGCGCCTGCACCGGCAAAACAGACATATCACCCGCAAATGCAGTCCTTTCGGCCCAATAAATACAAAAAAGCGAGAGGTTCCCCCTTCTTTGCGGGTAGGGGAAGGGGAAAGGGAAAGAAGTCCACAGCAGCTTCAGGTTCCCAGGAGCAGAAGTCTACCCCTACTTCTGCCAAATCTTCAGCATGACGCTGGGGGCTCCTTTGCGGGAGGCCGCTCGGGTGGGGGCACGTCTTAAAGTGTTCAGCCAAGGTTGGATTCTGTCTGGCCTGGATCCCTGGGTGCTGCAAATAGTGTCCCAGGGATACAAGCTGGAGTTTCAAGACGTTCCCCCATGCCGATTTTTCAAATCGACCTTGCCAGCTTCTCTTCCAGAAAGGGAAGCAGTAACAGCGGCAATCCAAAAATTATGTCAGGATCAGGTCATAGTCCTGGTACCTTTGTAACAACAAAGGGGAGGGGTTTTATTCAAGCCTTTTTGTAGTTCCAAAGCCGGACGGCTCGGTCAGACCGATCCTAAACCTGAAAAATCTGAATCTCTACTTGAAACGATTCAAGTTCAAAATGGAATCACTGAGGGCAGTGATTTCCAGCCTGGAGAAGGGGGACTACATGGTGTCTATACACATAAAAGATGCTTACCTGCATGTTCCCATTTATCCTCCTCACCAGGCTTATCTGAGATTCGCGGTTCAGGATTGCCATTACCAATTCCAGACGTTACCTTTCGGTCTCTCCACGGCGCCGAGGGTATTCACCAAGGTGATGGCGGAGATGATGGTTCTCCTGCTTCAAAAAGGAGTCAATATAATTCCTTATCTAGACGATCTCCTGATAAAGGCGAGATCCAGGGAGCAGTTGTTACAAAACATCACACTCTCCCTGTCAATACTCCAACAACACGGTTGGATCATAAATTATCCAAAGTCACAGTTGGAACCGACGACAAGATTGTCTTTTCTCGGAATGATTCTGGACACAGAAGTTCAGAGAGTATTTCTTCCGCTGGAAAAGGCTCTGGAAATCCAGAAAATGGTAAAACAGATATTGAAACCATCGAGTGTGTTCATCTATCAGTGCATTGTTGTTGGGGAAGATGGTGGCGGCCTATGAGGCCATACAGTTTGGCAGGTTCCATGCCAGGGTATTCCAGTGGGACCTGTTGGACAAGTGGTCGGGATCCCACCTACACATGCACCGGAAGATAATCCTGTCGTCAAAAGCCAGGATTTCGCTCCTGTGGTGGCTACACAGTTCTCACCTACTAGAGGGACGCAGGTTCGGGATTCAGGACTGGGTCCTGGCAACCACGGATGCAAGTCTCCGAGGCTGGGGAGCTGTCACTCAGGGGGAAAGCTTCCAAGGAAAATGGTCAAGTCAGGAAGCCTGCCTTCACATAAACATGCTGGAATTGAGAGCCATTTACAATGGCCTTCAACAAGCGGTACATCTTCTTCAAGATCATTCTGTGCAGATCCAGTTGGACAATGTAACAGCAGTCCCGTACATAAACAGGCAGGGTGGAACCAAAAGCAGAGTGGCAATGGCAGAGGTGACGAAGATCCTCTTCTGGGCAGAAAAACATGTAAAGGCTCTGTTGGCAATATTCATTCTGGGAGTAGACAACTGGGAAGCAGACTTCCTCAGCAGACACTATCTCCATCCAGGAGAGTGGGGCCTCCACCAAGAAGTCTTCACAGAGGTGACAAGTCTTTGGGGAGTTCCTCAAGTAGACATGATGGCATCTCGTCTCAACAAGAAGCTTCAGAAATATTGTTCCAGGTGGAGAGACCCTCAAGCAATAGCAGTGGATGCGCTAGTGGCCCAGTGGGTGTTCCGGTCGGTGTATGTCTTCCCTCCACTTCCGCTGATCCCAAAGGTGCTCAGGATCATAAGGAGAACAAGAGTTTGAGCAATCTTCATTACCCCAGACTGGCCAAGGAGGGCTTGGTACCCAGATCTTCAGGAGTTGCTCATAGAAGATCCTCGGCCTCTACCTCTTCGTGAGGACCTGCTGCAGCAGGGGCCGTGCGTGTATCAAGACTTACCGCAGCTACGTTTGACGGCATGGCTGTTGAGCGCCGGATCCTAGCCCATAAGGGTATTCCCAAGGAAGTCATCCCCACCCTTATTCAGACCAGGAAAGGAGTAATGTCGAAACATTAACACCGTATTTGGAGAAAATATGAGTCTTGGTGTGAATCCAAGAAGGCTCCTACAGAAGAGTTTCAGTTGGGACGTTTTCTCCATTTTCTGCAGGCTGGTGTGGAGGCGGGCCTCCGATTGGGGTCAATCAAGGTCCAGATTTCGGCCTTGTCAGTGTTCTTCCAAAAACAATTGGCCTCTCTTCCAGAGGTTCAGACCTTCGTGAAAGGGGTTCTGCACATCCAGCCTCCATTTGTGCCTCCAGTGGCACCATGGGACCTTAATGTGGTGCAGTTTCTTCAATCTGATTGGTTTGAGCCTCTACAAGAGATAGAGTTGAAGTTTCTCACTTGGAAAGTGGTGATGCTTTTGGCATTGGCATCCGCACGGCGGGTGTCTGAGTTGGGGGCCTTGTCTCACAAGAGTCCTTACCTGATCTTCCATGAAGATAGGGCAGAGTTGAGAACTCGTCAACATTTTCTTCCAAACGTGGTTTCATCTTTCCACATAAACCAACCTATTGTGGCGCCAGTAGTTACTGACACGTTCACTGAGTCAAAGTCTCTAGATGTGGTTAGAGCTTTGAAGATTTATGTCGCTAGAACAGCTCGAATACGGAAAGCAGAGTCTTTGTTTGTCCTGTATGCTCCCATCAAGATTGGGTGTCCTGCTTCCAAGCAGACTATTGCGCGTTGGATCAGAAGTACGATTCAGCACGCTCATACTACGGCTGGATTGCCGTTACCGATGTCGGTGAAGGCCCATTCCACTAGGAAGGTGGGCTCATCCTGGGCGGCTGCCCGGGGGGTCTCGGCATTGCAACTTTGCCGAGCAGCTACTTGGTCAGGGTCAAACACATTTGCAAAATTCTACAAGTTTGACACCTTGGCCGATGAAGACCTCAAGTTTGGTCAATCGGTGCTGCAGGGTCATCCGCACTCTCCCGCCCGTACTGGAGCTTTGGTATAAACCCCATGGTCATGAAGTGGACCCCAGCATCCTCTAGGACGTATTATTGATACCTACTGGTAAATCCTTTTCTCCTTGTCCGTAGAGGATGCTGGGCGCCCGTCCCAGTGCGTACTTTATCTGCAGTTTTGTTTATTAGAGTTACACATGTTGTGTTTTATTAGTTTCAGCATGTTTGCTGTAATTGGTTCATGCCTGTTGGCTTGTGTTATGTTGAATGCCATGTTATGCGGCATGGTTGAGGTGTGAGCTGGTATGTATCTCCCCATTAGTATTAAAGTAAATCCTTTCCTCGAAATGTCCGTCTCCCTGGGCACAGTTCCTATAACTGAGGTCTGGAGAAGGGGCATAGAGGGAGGAGCCAGTTCACACCCATTGAAAAGTCTTAAGAGTGCCCATGGCTCCAGCAGAACCATCTATACCCCATGGTCATGAAGTGGACCCCAGCATCCTCTACGGACTAGGAGAAAAGGATTTACCGGTAGGTATCAAAATCCTGTTTTCTTTCTTATCCCAAAGTGCGGCTCTGTGCAATGGAAGGAGGAGGGGGCCACTGGGACGCGGACCCCTCCAACAAGCCCAGGCTCGGGTAAAGAGTACCCCCCCTCCTTTTCGGCGCCACTGGATGTGCTATAGAAAGTAATCACAAATTACACATGCACCATACCATGCAAACGTACACAGATGGAGATAGAAAGTGTGGAAGTATTGATTCATCCATTGATTGATCACATCATTCGTTCCATGAAATGGGCATTTCTGTGCGATGAATGGTTAGATACTGCATTATGTGTGTGGGGTGCTGTGATGACAATAGTATATAGAGGAGCACAATCATTGCATGTGTGTGGGGCACTGTGATGACAATTATATATAGAGGAACACAGTCACTGCATATTGTGTGTGGTGCTCTGTGATGACAATAGTATATAGTGGAGCACAGTCACTGCATACTGTGTGTGGGGCACTGTGACAACAGTGGCTTGGGGGCGCAGGGCTGCGGGGGCGCCACTGATTTAGCGCAGATTGACATGCGGACGAGCGTCCGCATGTCAATCTGCGGTCTCCTCCTTCCCTCCGCTGCTGTAAGGAGGGACACGGAGGGCACAGCGCGCGCCTCTCCTGTGTCCCTCCTGGGTCTCCGGCGGGTCTAATAAAGGAAGTGCCATTCGTGAGCTCTGATTGGCTCACGAACTGGCACTTCCTTTAACAGACCCGCCGGAGACCCAGGAGGGACACAGGAGAGGTGCGCGCTGTGCCCTCCATGTCCCTCCAACACAAAACAGCGGGGGAGCGGGGGGAGGGGGGCTTATGTGGCACTGGGGGCATATGTGGCACAGGGGGAGGGGGGCTTATGTGGCACTGGAGGCATATGTGGCACAGGGGGAGGGGGGCTTATGTGGCACTGGGGGCATATGTGGCACTGGGGGGGTATATGTGTACCTGGCACATGGGGGGGAAGGGGGCTGTATTTGGCACTGGGGGCATGTGAGTACCTGGCACTGTGGGGGAATATCTGGCACTGGGGGTATATGTGGCACTGGGGGGGTATATGTGTACCTGACACATGGGGGGGAGCTATATTTGGCACTGGGGCATGTGAGTACCTGGCACTGTTGGGGAATATCTGGCACTGGGGGCATATGTGGCACTGGGAGAGCACAGCCCTAGCAACAAGCACTACCCCCTAGCAACGAGCATGACACCCAGTGCATGAAACCCGTGGCAACGAGCATGACACCAAGTGCATGAAACCCCTGGCAACGAGCATGACACCCTGAGCATGAAAACCCTTGGCACCGTGCATGGAACCAAGAGCATGAAACCCCTGGCAACGAGCAGGTAATTTAAAAGTAATTAGAAGCCTTACTGTAGGACTTAATGTGTAATGGGCATTACGGTGTGTGGCATAATGTATCACGGACATTGCGCTGTGTGTCATAATGTGTCACAGGCATTACGGTGTGTGGCATACTATATCACGGGCATTGTGGTATGTGGTATAATGTCTCAGGGGCATTGCAGTGTGGCATAATGTATAACGGGCATTGCGGTGTGTGGCATAGGGTATAACGGGCATTGCAGTATGTGTCACAGGCATTACGGTGTATGGTATACTATATCACGGGCATTGTGATATGTGGTATAATGTCTCAGGGTCATTGCAGTGTGTGGCATAATGTATCACGGACATTGCGGTGTGTGTCATAATGTGTCAGGCATTACAGTGTGTTGTATACTATATCACGAGCATTGTGGTTTGTGGTATAATGTCTCAGGGTCATTGCGGTGTGTGTCATGATGTGTCACAGACATTGTATGTGCTATAATGTATCAGGGGCATTGCGGTGTGTGGCATAGGGTATAACGGGCATTGCGGTATGTGTCACAGGCATTACGGTGTATGGTATACTATATCACGGGCATTGTGATATGTGGTATAATGTCTCAGGGTCATTGCGGTGTGTGTCATAATGTGTCACAGACATTGTGCTATAATGTATCAGGGGCATTGCAGTGTGTAGCATAATGTATAACGGGCATTGCGATTCCTGTTATAATGTGTCACACACATTACAGTGTGTGGCATAATGTGTCGGGGGCATTACGGTGTGTGCATTATTGTGTGTGGCATAATGTCTAAGGGCCATTGCACTATGTGGCATAATGTATACTGGGCATTACTATAAGGAGGAAAAATTACAAATAATGTAAGGGGCATGAATCAGGATTATTTTTCTTTCCTGTGGTGGCTAACGTCTGGGCGTGCAGGTTGCAAAACTGGGGTATGAGATAGTCTTTTCCTGCAATGCCACACCCCTTTATGCGAAGCCACACCCATTTCAATGAAGCCACATATCCTTTTTGCGGCGCGCGCGCACATGTTTATCCCTTTACTAGTGCTAATTATGGGGGATGGGGGATTGGGGGGGACGCCAAAGAATTTTTTGGCTTGGGGGAGAAAAATTTCTAGTTACGCCACTGGGAACATAGTCATGGCATAATGCATACCTCCCAACTGTCCCGATTTGGCGGGAAAGTCCAGTTTTTTTGGGGACTGTCCCACTGTCCCACCCGCGGGCCGCAGTGTCCCGCGGTGGGGGGGGGGCAGTTGGGAGGCTCTATCTGTCGCTGCCCTGCTTAGCAGAGCAGCGGTGAATAGACGCTGTGCGCATGCGCACAGCGTCTATTCACTGAAGTCAGAGGGAGAGGGGGCATGCCAGCGGCTCACAGAGCGCTGGGCATGCCCCCTCAGTGACGAAAACGGGGGCATGGCTCGCGATCACGGGTCCTCCCGCGAAGCCACGTCCCATTTTTCTTAGGCCACACCCCTTTTAGGGAGCACGCGGCTTCGCCGCGCGTGTGTCCCGCTTTATAAAGAAGAAATGTTGGGAGGTATGCATAATGTTTGTGGGGCACTGTGATGACAATGATCTATACAGCAGCACAGTCACTGCACAATGTGTGCACGGCACTGTGATGACAATGATATATAATGGAACACAGTCACTGCATAATGTGTGTGGGACACTGTGATGACAATGTTATATAGAGGAGCACAGTCACTGCATAATGTGTGTGGGGCACTGTGACGACAATGATATATAGTGGAGCACAGTCACTGCATAATGTGTGTGGGACCAGAGGCGGCTATACCAGCACTGCGCCCCCAGTGCCCCAGAGCCTGTGGTAATGCGGCCACTGCAGTGCACACTGTGTATCGGATCCAGGCCAGGGGTGGGGTGGGGGAGGAGCCACTCTCCCCTCTCCTCTCAACTACTCTCCCCAGACTCCGTAATGCTGCCTATGTGAGACAGCCCGGCCGGAAGGGGAGGACGGGACGCTCTCTAACCTCCTTTCCTTTCATACTTATATTCATAGTAATATGGTAACATAGTAATTGAGGTTGAAAAGAGGCAAAATGCCCATCGCGTTCAACCTGTATTTTGTATTAAGTTGAGTTGATTTTACTGTACCTGCTGAAGAATGTTTTATGACTAGTTAACAACTACAAATCATGTTACACCCGGATTAAGAACGTGAATATTTTAAATGTTGTAACTTTGGATATCCTTTTCAATCAGAACTTCATCCAATCTCCTTTTAAATGCATTTACAGAGTCCACCATTACAACCTTCCTTGGCAAGGAATTCCAAATCCTTATTGCTCCAACAGTGAAGAACACTTTCCTTTGTTGCGTACGGAATTTTCTCTCCTCCAGCCTCAGCGAGTGCCCACGTGTCCTAAACAGAGTTCTTTTAATAAATAATTCCTCTGATAACTCCAGAGGCATATCTAGGGTAGGGCGAGTGGGGCACGTGCCCTGTGTGCCATGGCAGGCCCAGGAGAGGGGGGCGCCGCCGGCGGCCAGGGCATCATGCCCCGCTCGCCCCCGTCAAGCCAAAATGTGAGGGGAGGAGAGCGCACCGTCTCTCCCTCCCCTCACCGCCGCTGTCAGCCCCAGCAGCGCTGCTGTGTCCGGTCTCCGGCGGCGTTAGCCAATCAGAGCTTATGGACCGGCTCCTGATTGGCTGCCGGTCCGCGAGCTATGATTGGCTAGTGAACCGGCGCCACACAGCCGCCGGAGACCTGGAGCGGTGAGGGGAAGGAGAGGCGCCGCGCTCTCCTCCCCTCACATATCAAATCAACACAAGCGAAGCGGTGAGTGACGAGGGGGGGGGGGGAGCACAGTGGGACATGTAACTGGCACTGTGGGGCATGTATCAGGCACAGTGTGGGGCATTTATAAAACACAGTGGGGCATGTAACTGGCACAGTGGGGCATGTATCTGGCACAGTGGGGCAATGTAACTGGCACTGTGGGGCATGTAACTGGCACTGTGGGGCATGTATCTGGCACTGTGGGGTATTGTATCTGGCACTGTGGGGCAATGTAACTGGCACTGTGGGGCATGTAACTGGCACTGTGGGGCATGTATCCGGCACTGTGGGGCATTGTATCTGGCACTGTGGGGCAATGTAACTGGCACTGTGGGGCATGTAACTGGCACTGTGGGGCATGTATCCGGCACTGTGGGGCATTGTATCCGGCACCGTGGGGCATTGTATCTGGCACTGTGGGGCAATGTAACTGTCACTGTGGGGCATGTAACTGGCACTGTGGGGCATGTATCCGGCACTGTGGGGCATGTATCCGGCACTGTGGGGCATTGTATCTGGCACTGTGGGGCAATGTAACTGGCACTGTGGGGCATGTAACTGGCACTGTGTGGCATGTATCTGGCACTGTGGGGCATGTATCTGGCACTGTGGGGCAATGTAACTGGCACTGTGGGGCATGTATCCGGCACTGTGGGGCATTGTATCTGGCACCGTGGGGCATTGTATCTGGCACTGTGGGGCAATGTAACTGGCACTGTGGGGCATGTAACTGGCACTGTGGGGCATGTATCCGGCACTGTGGGGCATTGTATCTGGCACTGTGGGGCAATGCAGCTGGCACTGTGAAGCATGTAACTGGCACTGTGGGGAAATGTAACTGGCACTGTGGGGCATTGTATCTGGCACTGTGGGGCAATGTAACTGGCACTGTGGGGCATGTATCTGGCACTATGGGGCAATGTAACTAGCACTGTGGGGCATGTATCCGGCACTGTGGGGCATTGTATCTGGCACTGTGGGGCAATGTAACTGGCACTGTGGGGCATTGTATCTGGCACTGTGGGGCAATGTAACTGGCACTGTGGGGCATGTAACTGGCACTGTGTGGCATGTATCTGGCACTGTGGGGCATGTATCTGGTACTGTGGGGCAATGTAACTGGCACTGTGGGGCATGTATCCGGCACTGTGGGGCATTGTATTTGGCACTGTGGGGCAATGTAACTGGCACTGTGGGGCATTGTATCTGGCACTGTGGGGCAATGTAACTGGCACTGTGGGGCATGTAACTGGCATGGTGGGGCAATGTATCTGGCACTGTGGGGTAATGTAACTGGCACTGTGGGGCATGTAACCGGCACTGTGCGGCATTGTATCTGGCACTGTGGGGCAATGTAACTGGCACTGTGGGGCATTGTATCTGGCACTGTGGGGCAATGTAACTGGCACTGTGGGCATGTTTCTGGCACTGTGGGGCAATGTAACTGGCACTGAGCGGCATGTATCCGGCACTGTGGGGCATTGTATCTGGCACTGTGGGGCAATGTAACTGGCACTGTGGGGCAATGTATCTGGCACTGTGGGGCAATGTAACTAGCACTGTGGGGCATGTAACTGGCACTGTGTGGCATGTATCTGGCACTGTGGGGCAATGTATCTGGCACTGTGGGGTAATGTAACTGGCACTGTGGGGCATGTAACCGGCACTGTGCGGCATTGTATCTGGAACTGTGGGGCAATGTAACTGGCACTGTGGGGCATTGTATCTGGCACTGTGGGGCAATGTATCTGGCACTGTGGGGCATGTATCTGGCACTGTGGGGCAATGTAACTGGCACTGTGCGGCATGTATCCGGCACAGTGGGGCATTGTATCTGGCACTGTGGGGCAATGTAACTGGCACTGTGGGGCAATGTATCTGGCACTGTGGGGCAATGTAACAAGCACTGTGGGGCATGTAACTGGCACTGTGTGGCATGTATCTGGCACTGTGGGGCAATGTAACTGGCACTGTGGGGCATGTATTTGGCACTGTGGGGCATTGTATCTGGCACTGTGGGGCAATGTAACTGGCACTGTGGGCCATTTTCAGTGGCCACACTCCTTCTGGTGTGTGGCCACGGCCATTTTTTTGCTGCTTCTTTTGCTGCTTTTTTTTTTTTTTTGGGGGGGGGGGCATTTTCCATCTTGCCCTGGGCTCCGAAAACCCTAGCTACGCCTCTGGATAACTCTTTGCAGTGCCCCTTTACATATTTGAAGACATTAATAATGTCTCCTCTTAGACGCCTCTTTTCCAGTGTATACATATTCAACCTAGTAACCTAGTAAGCCTTTCCTCGTAATCCAGTCCCTCTAGCCCTTTAATCAATTTAGTAGCTTGCCTTTGAACCCATTCGAGTTCACCGATATCTTTTTTTATACAATGGTCCCAAAACTGAACACAATATTCCAGGTATGGACGTACCAATGATTTGTACAGTGGCGGAATTACATCCTCGTCTCAATTCCCCTTTTTATGCACGTTAGCACCTTACTTGCCTTCTTTACTACGCTTTGACATTGTATACAGTTATTAAGCTTATTATCAATGAGTATTCCACCCCCCTTCCCCGTTTCCCCTGACGTCCCAGCACCAAAAATTCCAATGGGAAGAAAGCAGAGTAACTGGCCATCACTATGTGTAGTAACAGCCCCTAATTTTCCACACCACAGAGGCCTGGTAGGAAAAAAACAGTACTAGAGTAGTACAAGTGACAAGTGCTGCTCAGCCTCTCTCTCTCTCTCCCTCTCTCTCTCTCTCTCTCTCTCTCTCTCTCTCCCTCCCTCCCTCGGTTCCCCCTCTCTCTCTTTCTCTTTACCCACTCTCTCGCCCTGCCCCTTCTTTCTCTCTCCCTTGGCCCCCTCTATTTCTCTCCCTCCCTCATCTCTTTCTCCCCCTCAGCCCCCTCTCTCTCTCTCACTCCCTCCCTATTTCTCTATCCCTCTACCTCTCTCCCTGCCCTCCCTCTCTCTGTCTGTCTACACCAGTGTTTTTCAACCACTGTGCCGTGGCACACTAGTGTGCCCTGAGCAGTCTCCAGGTGTGCCGCCATAGAAGCAGCGCCAGGCCCGTCAGTGTTTTGCCGCTACTAAGGCCCTGGAATGATCAATACTGGTGGGTTTAGTGGCTGCAGAGCCAGTTCTGAATTCGGGGTCGGCCAGTGTTGGGCTCTTCTGGCTTTCTCAGATGTGGCTCAGGCATTACCTATGGAGAAGCTGCGACATGACATCCTAGGACACGCAACTGCACCATGCATCACCATTATATCTGAGTGTGCCTTGGCAATATTTAGATCTTGTTCAGTGTGCCGCAAGTTGTAAAAGGTTGAAAATCTCTGGTCTACACCCTCTCTCATTCTAAGTCTCCCTCCCCCTATCTTCCTCCCTCTCGCTCCGTCCTTCTGCCCCCCTTCACTTCTCCATCTCTCTCTGTCCCCTCTCTCGCTCCCTCTCCCTCTCTGTCTCTCCGTCTGCCCCCTCTCTCTTGTTCTGTCTTCCCCTCCCTCTCTCCATCTCCGCCCCTCTCTCCATCTTCGCCCTCTCTCTCACTCCCTCCATCTCCCGTGTCTCTCTCAGATCCTCTGCACCTTTCTTCCTTCCTCTTTACCCCTCTTTCCCTCCCTCTGACTCTCCTCTTCCCTAACATAATTCCTCTTCTATCCCTCTCTCTCCATCTCCCCTCTCACTCTCTCGCTCTCTCTATCTCCATTTCTGTCTCCCCCCCTCCCTCTCCATTCTACCCCCCTATGTCTCCCCCTCTCTCTCTATCCCCCCATTTCTCTTTCTCTCTCTGCCCCTCTCACTTTGTCTCTCCCCATCCCTCTCTCCATCTCTGACACTTTTCTCTCTCCCTCTGTCTCTCTCTCTCTCTCTCTGTTCCCCTGCACCTCTCTTCCTTCCTCTTAACCCATCTCTCTTGCTCTCTTTCCCTCCCTCAGTTTCCACTCTCTCTCAATCTCCCCTCTCTCTCCCTGTCTCCCCCTCACTTTCTACGTCTACCCCTTCTTTCTCAGTCTCCCCCCCCCCTCCCTCTCTGCCTCGTCTCTCTCACTCCATCTCCCCCCTCTCTGTCTCTGCCTCGCACTCTCTGTCTCAATCTCCCTCCGTGGCCGCCCCCTTTCTCTCTTCTCTCCCTCCATCTCCCATCTCTCTCTCTCTGTTCCCCTCCTTTTTCCTTTTTACCCCCTCTCTGAATCCCTCCCTCTATTTCTCCCTCTTCCTCACTCTCTTTACTCTTGACTAACATAATTCCTCTTCTATCCCTTTAGTAAATTCACACTACAGTAGCATTGTCTTTCCTCAGCTCTCAAGTTAAAACTGCTTGTTTTTTTCTGCCTGTGTCCCCTACTGATACATTCCCTTCATGACCCAGTGAACCTTTTCAACCCAATTTACCCCTTTTACTGCCACCTATAGAGACCTATCATACCCTCTGCCTCTCATCACCTTCTCCCAGTCACCCTCTCACTGTCACCCTCTCCATCCTCCGATGCCTCTTTTTGGCACCCACTGCTTCTCCCTGTCACACTCTCCCTGTCACCCACCGCCTCTCCCTTTTACCGTTTCACATTTTCCCTTTGTCTCCATCTCCCTGTCACCCTATGTCTCATCCCCATCATCCTCTGCCTCATCCCTATCATCCTGTATCTCTCCCTGAAACCCGGTACCATGTGGCATATTGTGAACTTGGGGTAGTGTGGAGGAGTGGAGCCCAAAGCATAGTTTTGCACCTGGGCCTACGACTCACAAGTTCTGCCACTGTGTGGACACTGTGATGACAATGATATACAGTATAGTGGAGCACAGTCACTGCATAATGGCCCTCATTCTGAGTTGATCGCTCACTAGCTACTTTTAGCAGCCATGCAAATGCATAGTCGCCGCCCAGGGGGGAGTGTATTTTCGCTTTGCAAGAGTGCAAACACCTGTGCAGATGAGCGGTACAAAAACATTTTGTGCAAAACAAGACCAGCCCTGTAGTTACTTATTCTGTGTGATGATTGATGCAACGAAGGTCCCGGAATTGACGTCAGATACCTGCCCTGCAAACGCATGGACACGCCTGCGTTTTTCCAAACACTCCCAGAAATCGGTCAGTTGACACCCATAAACTCTCTCTTCCTGTCAATCTCCTTCTGATCGGCTGTGCAAATAGAATTGTCGCTAGAACCAGTGCAAAACAACAATGCTCTTTGTACTAGAGATGAGCGGGTTCGGTTCCTCGGAATCCGAACCCCCCCCGAACTTCACCCATTTTACACGGGTCCGAGGAAGACTCGGATCCTCCCGCCTTGCACGGTTAACCCGAGCGCGCCCGAACGTCATCATCCCGCTGTCGGAATCTCGCGAGATTCGTACTCTATATAAGGAACCGCGCATCGCCGCCATTTTCACTAGTGCATTGGAGATGATAAGGAGAGGACGTGTGCAGCGTTCTCTCAGTTGTGTTCAGTGGGCTGCAAATATCTGTGCTCAGTGTGCTGCAAATATCTGTGCTCAGTGTGCTTGCAAGTATCTGTGCTCAGTGTGCTGAAAATATCTAAGTTCTCTGCCTGAAAAAAGCTCCATATCTGTGCTGCATTGTAGTATATAGTAGGAGGACAGTGCAGAATTTTGCTGACCAGTGACCACCAGTATTATATCAGTACGGTACAGTAGTCCACTGCTCTACCTACCTCTGTGTCGTCAAGTATACTATCCATTCATATCTGTGGTGCATTTTAGTTGTTGTGCGCAGTAGTAGGAGGACAGTACATAATTTTGCTGACCACCAGTATATAATATATAGCAGTACGGTACAGTAGTCCACTGCTCTACCTACCTCTGTGTCGTTAAGTATACTATCCATCCATACCTGTGGTGTATTTTAGTTGTTGTGCGCAGTATTAGGAGGACAGTGCATTATTTTGCTGACCACCAGTATATAATATATAGCAGTACGGTACAGTAGTCCACTGCTCTACCTACCTCTGTGTCGTCAAGTATACTATCCATCCATACCTGTGGTGCATTTTAGTTGTTGTGCGCAGTAGTAGGAGGACAGTGCACAATTTTGCTGATCACAAGTATATAATATATAGCAGTACGGTACAGTAGTCCACTGCTCTACCTACCTCTGTGTCATCAAGTATACTATCCATCCATACCTGTGGTGCATTTTAGTTGTTGTGCGCAGTAGTAGGAGGACAGTGCATAATTTTGCTGACCACCAGTATATAATAAATAGCAGTATGGTACAGTAGGCCACTGCTCTACCTACCTCTGTGTCGTCAAGTATACTATCCATCCATACCTGTGGTGCATTTTAGTTGTTGTGCACAGTAGTAGGAGGACAGTGCATAATTTTGCTGCCCACCAGTATATAATATATAGCAGGACGGTACAGTAGTCCACTGCTCTACCTACCTCTGTGTCGTCAAGTATACTATCCATCCATACCTGTGGTGCATTTTAGTTGTTGTGCGCAGTAGTAGGAGGACAGTGCATAATTTTGATGACCACCAGTATATAATATATAGCAGTACGGTACAGTAGTCCACTGCTCTACCTACCTCTGTGTCGTCAAATATACTATCCATCCATCCATACCTGTGGTGCATTTTAGTTGTTGTGCGCAGTAGTAGGAGGACAGTGCATAATTTTTCTAACCACCAGTATATAATATATAGCAGTACGGTACAGTAGTCCACTGCTCTACCTACCTCTGTGTCGTCAAGTATACTATCCATCCATACCTGTGGTGCATTTTAGTTGTTGTGCGCAGTAGTAGGAGGACAGTGCATAATTTTGATGACCACCAGTATATAATATATAGCAGTACGGTACAGTAGTCCACTGCTCTACCTACCTCTGTGTCGTCAAATATACTATCCATCCATCCATACCTGTGGTGCATTTTAGTTGTTGTGCGCAGTAGTAGGAGGACAGTGCATAATTTTTCTAACCACCAGTATATAATATATAGCAGTACGGTACAGTAGTCCACTGCTCTACCTACCTCTGTGTCGTCAAGTATACTATCCATCCATACCTGTGGTGCATTTTAGTTGTTGTGCGCAGTAGTAGGAGGACAGTGCATAATTTTTCTAACCACCAGTATATAATATATAGCAGTACGGTACAGTAGTCCACTGCTCTACCTACCTCTGTGTCGTCAAGTATACTATCCATCCATACCTGTGGTGCATTTTAGTTGTTGTGCGCAGTAGTTGGAGAACAGTGCATAATTTTGCTGCCCACCAGTATATAATATATAGCAGGACGGTACAGTAGTCCACTGCTCTACCTACCTCTGTGTCGTCAAGTATACTATCCATCCATACCTGTGGTGCATTTTAGTTGTTGTGCGCAGTAGTAGGAGGACAGTGCATAATTTTGATGACCACCAGTATATAATATATATCAGTACGGTACAGTAGTCCACTGCTCTACATACCTCTGTGTCGTCAAGTATACTATCCATCCATACCTGTGGTGCATTTTAGTTGTTGTGTGCAGTAGTAGGAGGACAGTGCATAAGTTTGCTGACCACCAGTATATAATATATAGCAGTACGGTACAGTAGTCCACTGCTCTACCTACCTTTGTGTCGTCAAGTATACTATCTATCCATACCCGTGGTGCATTTTAATTGTTATGTGCAGTAGTAGGAGGACAGTGCATAATTTTGCTGACCACCAGTATATAATATATAGTAGTACGGTACAGTAGGCCATTGCTATTGATATATTACTGGCATATATTTCCATACATTAAAAAATGGAGAACAAAAATGTGGAGGGTAAAATAGGGAAAGATCAAGATCCACTTCCACCTCGTGCTGAAGCTGCTGCCACTAGTCATGGCCGAGATGATGAAATGCCATCAACGTCGTCTGCCAAGGCTGATGCCCAATGTCATAGTAGAGAGCATGCAAAATCAAAAAAACAAAAGTTCAGTAAAATTACCCAAAAATCTAAATTGAAAGCATCTGAGGAGAAGCAGAAACTTGCCAATATGCCATTTACGACACGGAGTGGCAAGGAACGGCTGAGGCCCTCTCCTATGTTCCTCATGACTAGTGGGTCAGCTTCACATGAGGATGGAAGCACTCATCCTCCCACTAGAAAGATGAAAAGACTTAAGCTGGCAAAAGCACAGCAAAGAACTGTGCATTCTTCGAAATCACAAATCCCCATGGAGAGTCCAATTGTGTCGGTTGCGATGCCTGACCTTCCCAACACTGGACGGGAAGAGGTGGCGCCTTCCACCATTTGCACGCCCCCTGCAAGTGCTGGAAGGAGCACCCGCAGTCCAGTTCCTGATAGTCAAATTGAAGATGTCACTGTTGAAGTACACCAGGATGAGGATATGGGTGTTGCTAGCGCTGAGGAGGAAATTGACAAGGAGGATTCTGATGGTGAGGTGGTTTGTTTAAGTAAGGCACCCGGGGAGACACCTGTTGTCCGTGGGACGAATATGGCCATTGACATGCCTGGTCAAATTACAAAAAAAATCACCTAGTTGGTGTGGAATTATTTTAACAGAAATGCAGACAACATTTGTCAAGCCGTGTGTTGCCTTTGTCAAGCTGTAATAAGTAGGGGTAAGGACGTTAACCACCTAGGAACATCCTCCCTTATACGTCACCTGGAGCGCATACATCAGAAGTCATTGACAAGTTAAAAAACTTTGGGTGACAGCGGAAGCAGTCCACTGACAACTAAATCCCTTCCTCTTGTAACCAAGCTCCTGCAAACCACACCACCAACTCCCTCAGTGTCAATTTCCTCCTTAGACAGGAACGCCAATAGTCCTGCAGGCCATGTCACTGTCAAGTCTGAAGAGTCTTCTCCTTCCTGGGATTCCTCCGATGCATCCTTGAGTGTAACGCCTACTGCTGCCGCTGCTGTTGTTGCTGCTGGGAGTCGATCGTCATCCCAGAGGGGAAGTCGGAAGACCACTTGTACTACCTCCAGTAAACAATTGACTGTCCAACAGTCCTTTGCGAGGAAGATGAAATATCACAGCAGTCATCCTGCTGCAAAGCGGATAACTCAGGTCTTGGCAGCCTGGGCGGTTTTAAACGTGTTTCCGGTATCCACCGTTAATTCACAGGAAACTAGAGATTTGCTTGAGGTACTGTGTCCCCGGTACCAAATACCATCTAGGTTCCATTTCTCTAGGCAGGCGATACCGAGAATGTACACAGACCTCAGAAAAAGAGTCACCAGTGTCCTAAAAAATGCAGTTGTACCCAATGTCCACTTAACCACGGACATGTGGACAAGTGGAGCAGGGCAGACTAAGGACTATATGACTGTGACAGCCCACTGGGTAGATGTATTGCCTCCCGCAGCAAGAACAGCAGCGACGGCACCAGTAGCAGCATCTCGCAAATGCCAACTCATTCCTAGGCAGGCTACGCTTTGTATCACCACTTTCCAGAAGAGGCACACAGCTGACAAACTGTTACGGAAACTGAGGAACATCATCGCAGAATGGCTTACCCCAATTGGACTCTCCTGGGGATTTGTGACATCGGACAACGCCACCAATATTGTGCGTGCATTACATGTGGGCAAATTCCAGCATGTCCCATGTTTTGCACATGCATTGAATTTGGTGGTGCAGAATTATTTAAAAAACGGCAGGGGCGTGCAAGAGATGCTGTCGGTGGCCCGAATAATTGCAGGCCACTTTCAGCATTCAGCCACCGCGTGTTGAAGACTGGAGCACCAGCAAACACTCCTGAACCTGCCCCGCCATCATCTGAAGCAAGAGGTGGTAACGAGGTGGAATTCAACCCTCTATATGATTCAGAGGATGGAGGAGCAGCAAAAGGCCATTCAAGCCTATACAGCTACCTACGATATAGGCAAAGGAGGGGGAATGCACCTGACTCGAGCGCAGTGGAGAATGATTTCAACGTTGTGCAAGGTTCTGCAACCCTTTGAACTTGCCACACGTGAAGTCAGTTCAGACACTGCCAGCCTGAGTCAGGTCATTCCCCTCATCAGGCTTTTGCAGAAGAAGCTGGAGACATTGCAGGAGAAGCTAAAACAGAGCGATTCCGCTAGGCATGTGGGACTTGTGGATGGAGCCCTTAATTCACTTAACCAGGATTCACGGGTGGTCAATCTGTGGAAATCAGAGCACTACATTTTGGCCCCCGTGCTCGATCCTAGATTTAAATCCTACGTTGTATCTCTCTTTCCGGCAGACACAAGTCTGCAGAGGTTCAAAGACCTGCTGGTGAGAAAATTGTCAAGTCAAGCGGAACGTGACCCGTCAACAGCTCCTCCTTCACATTCTCCCGCAACTGGGGGTGCGAGGAAAAGGCTAAGAATTCCGAGCCCACCCGCTTGCAGTGATGCAGGGCAGTCTGGAGCGAGTGCTGACATCTGGTCCGGACTGAAGGACCTGCCAACGATTACTGACATGTCGTCTACTGTCACTGCATCCAGTGACAGTAGACGACCGCATCCAAGTAGGCAAGTCAGACGTACATATACTGGCAGGAAAAAGAGGCAATTTGGAGGCCCTTGCACAAACTGGCTTTATTTTACCTAAGTTGCCCCCCCTCCAGTGTGTACTCCGAAAGAGTGTTTAGTGCAACCGGTCACCTTGTCAGCAATCGGCGTACGAGGTTACTTCCAGAAAATGTGGAGAAGATGATATTCATCAAAATGAATTATAATCAATTCCTCCGTGGAGACATTCACCAGCAATTGCCTCCAGAAAGTACACAGGGACCTGAGATGGTGGATTCTAGTGGGGACGAATTAATAATCTGTGAGGAGGGGGATGTACACAGTGAAAGGGGTGAGGAATCGGACGATGAGGAGGAGGTGGACATCTTGCCTCTGTAGAGCCAGTTTGTGCAAGGAGAGATTGATTGCTTCTTTTTTGGTGGGGGCCCAAACCAACCAGTCATTTCAGTCACAGTCGTGTGGCAGACCCTGTCGCTGAAATTATGGGTTTGTTAAAGTGTGCATGTCCTGTTTATACAACATAAGGGTGGGTGGGAGGGCCCAAGGACAATTCCATCTTGCACCTCTTTTTTTCTTTCATTTATCTTTGCATCATGTGCTGTTTGGGGACAATTTTTTTAAATCTGCCATCCTGTCTGACACTGCAGTGCCACTCCTAGATGGGCCAGTTGTTTGTGTCGGCCACTTGGGTCTCTTAGCTTAGCCACACAGCTACCTCATTGCACCTCTTTTTTTCTTTGCATCATGTCATGTGCTGTTTGGGGACTATTTTTTGAGTGCCATCCTGTCTAACACTGCAGTGCCACTCCTAGATGGATATAAAAAAAGAAAAGACAAAAGAAATCCTTTTTGGGAGCACTCTTATTTGTAAATAATAATAATCAATCAAAACAGTATACAATGAGATGATGTGATAATGAATAATCTAAAACTTAACATTTATTCTGTTCAACAAGAATAAGAGTGCTCCCAAAAAGGATTTCTTTTGTCTTTTCTTTTTTTATATATGTGTAGTTAATCTACAAAAGTATTTTGGGAGCACCACCAATAAGTAAAGTGCTACTTAAAGATTTGGCTATTAGCACTATTTATTAGTGATGAGCGGGTTCGGTTTCTCGGAAACTGAACCCCCCCGAACTTCAGCCTTTTTACACGGGTCCGAGCCGTACTCGGATTCTCCCGTGTGGCTCGGGTAAACCGAGCGCGCCCGAACGTCATCATCCCGCTGTAGGATTCTCGCGAGATTCGGATTCTATATAAGCAGCCGCGCGTCGCCGCCATTTTCACAAGTGCATTGAGATTGATAGGGAGAGGACGTGGCTGGCGTCCTCTCCGTTTATATAGTTATAGTAGTTAGTTGATCTGATTGCTACTGCTTAGCTTATTGTGGGGAGGATTGGGGAGCAGCTGTTAAGACTCAGGAGGAGTACAGTGCAGAGTTTTGCTAGGTTTTTTTTATCCGTTCTCTGCCTGAAAAAAACGCTCCATACCATATCTGTGCTCAGCCTCAGTGTGCTGCATGATATATCTGACTGTGCTGAGTGCTCACACTGCTTAATTGTGGGGGAGACTGGGGAGCAGCTATAGCAGGAGTACAGTGCACAGTTTTGCTGACAGTGACCACCAGAATACGTTTGTCTGCCTGAAAAACACTCCTGTGGTGTCTTTTTTTTCTTTATACTATAAACGCAGTCTGCTGACAGTTTCCACCAGGTCCATTATACTGTATATAGCAGTACGGTAGGCCACTGCTGTACCTACCTCTGTGTCTTCAGTCACTCGTCGTCATACATAGAGTATACTATCCATCCATCTACATTGTATACCTGTGGTGTCTTTTTTTCTTTATACTATAAACGCAGTCTGCTGACAGTGTGCACCAGGTCCATTATACTGTATATAGCAGTACGGTAGGCCACTGCTGTACCTACCTCTGTGTCTTCAGTCACTCGTCGTCATACATAAAGTATACTATCCATCCATCTACATTGTATACCTGTGGTGTCTTTTTTTCTTTATACTATAAACGCAGTCTGCTGACAGTGTCCACCAGGTCCATTATACTGTATATAGCAGTACGGTAGGCCACTGCTGTACCTACCTCTGTGTCTTCAGTCACTCATCATCATACATAAAGTATACTATCCATCCATCTACATTGTATACCTGTGGTGTCTTTTTTTCTTTATACTATAAACGCAGTCTGCTGACAGTGTCCACCAGGTCCATTATACTGTATATAGCAGTACGGTAGGCCACTGCTGTACCTACCTCTGTGTCTTAAGTCACTCGTCGTCATACATAAAGTATACTATCCATCCATCTACATTGTATACCTGTGGTGTCTTTTTTTCTTTATACTATAAACGCAGTCTGCTGACAGTGTCCACCAGGTCCATTATACTGTATATAGCAGTACGGTAGGCCACTGCTGTACCTACCTCTGTGTATTCAGTCACTCGTCGTCATACATAAAGTATACTATCCATCCATCTACATTGTATACCTGTGGTGTCTTTTTTTCTTTATACTATAAACGCAGTCTGCTGACAGTGTCCACCAGGTCCATTATACTGTATATAGCAGTATGGTAGGCCACTGCTGTACCTACCTCTGTGTCTTCAGTCACTCGTCGTCATACATAAAGTATACTATCCATCCATCTACATTGTATACCTGTGGTGCCTTTTAGTTGTGTGCATTAAAATATGGAGAACAAAAATGTGGAGGTTAAAAAAATAGGGAAAGATCAAGATCCACTTCCACCTCGTGCTGAAGCTGCTGCCACTAGTCATGGCCGAGACGATGAAATGCCATCAACGTCGTCTGCCAAGGCCGATGCCCAATGTCATAGTACAGAGCATGTAAAATCCAAAACACAAAAGATCAGTAAAAAAATGACCCAAAAATCAAAATTAAAAGCGTCTGAGGAGAAGCGTAAACTTGCCAATATGCCATTTCGACACGGAGTGGCAAGGAACGGCTGAGGCCCTGGCCTAAGTTCATGGCTAGTGGTTCAGCTTCACATGAGGATGGAAGCACTCATCCTCTCGCTAGAAAAAAGAAAAGACTTAAGCTGGCAAAAGCACAGCAAAGAACTGTGCGTTCTTCGAAATCACAAATCCCCATGGAGAGTCCAATTGTGTCGGTTGCGATGCCTGACCTTCCCAACACTGGACGGGAAGAGCTTGCACCTTCCACCATTTGCATGCCCCCTGCAAGTGCTGGAAGGAGCACCCGCAGTCCAGTTCCTGATAGTCAAATTGAAGATGTCACTGTTGAAGTACACCAGGATGAGGATATGGGTGTTGCTGGCGCTGGGGAGGAAATTGACAAGGAGGATTCTGATGGTGAGGTGGTTTGTTTAAGTCAGGCACCCGGGGAGACACCTGTTGTCCGTGGGACGAATATGGCCATTGACATGTCTGGTCAAAATACAAAAAAAATCAGCTCTTCGGTGTGGAATTATTTCAACACAAATGCGGACAACAGGTGTCAAGCCGTGTGTTGCCTTTGTCAAGCTGTAATAAGTAGGGGTAAGGACGTTAACCACCTCGGAACATCCTCCCTTATACATCAGCTGCAGCGCATTCATCATAAGTCAGTGACAAGTTCAAAAACTTTGGGTGACAGCGGAAGCAGTCCACTGACCACTAAATCCCTTCCTCTTGTAACCAAGCTCCTGCAAACCACACCACCAACTCCCTCAGTGTCAATTTCCTCCTTACCCAGGAAAGCCAATCGTCCTGCAGGCCATGTCACTGGCAAGTCTGACAAATCCTCTCCTGCCTGGGATTCCTCCGATGCATCCTTGAGTGTAACGCCTACTGCTGCTGGTGCTGCTGTTGTTGCTGCTGGGAGTCGATCGTCATCCCAGAGGGGAAGTCGGAAGACCACTTGTACTACTTCCAGTAGGCAATTGACTGTCCAACAGTCCTTTGCGAGGAAGATGAAATATCACAGCAGTCATCCTGCTGCAAAGCGGATAACTGAGGCCTTGGCAGCCTGGGCGGTGAGAAATGTGGTTCCGGTATCCATCGTTAATTCAGAGCCAACTAGAGACTTGACTGAGGTACTGTGTCCCCGGTACCAAATACCATCTAGGTTCCATTTCTCTAGGCAGGCGATACCGAAAATGTACACAGACCTCAGAAAAAGAGTCGCCAGTGTCCTAAAAAATGCAGTTGTACCCAATGTCCACTTAACCACGGACATGTGGACAAGTGGAGCAGGGCAGACTCAGGACTACATGACTGTGACAGCCCACTGGGTAGATGTATTGCCTCCCACTGCAAGAACAGCAGTGGCGGCACCAGTAGCAGCATCTCGCAAACGCCAACTCGTTCCTAGGCAGGCTACGCTTTGTATCACCGCTTTCCAGAATACGCACACAGCTGAAACCTCTTACGGCAACTGAGGAAGATCATCGCAGAATGGCTTACCCCAATTGGACTCTCCTGGGGATTTGTGGCATCGGACAACGCCAGCAATATTGTGCGTGCATTACATCTGGGCAAATTCCAGCACGTCCCATGTTTTGCACATACCTTGAATTTGGTGGTGCAAAATTATTTAAAAAACGACAGGGGCGTGCAAGAGATGCTGTCGGTGGCCAGAAGAATTGCGGGCCACTTTCGGCGTACAGGCACCGCGTACAGAAGACTGGAGCACCACCAAAAACACCTGAACCTGCCCTGCCATCATCTGAAGCAAGAGGTGGTAACGAGGTGGAATTCAACCCTCTATATGCTTCAGAGGATGGAGGAGCAGCAAAAGGCCATTCAAGCCTATACATCTGGCCACGATATAGGCAAAGGAGGTGGAATGCACCTGACTCAAGCGCAGTGGAGAATGAGTTCAACGTTGTGCAAGGTTCTGCAACCTTTTGAACTTGCCACATGTGAAGTCAGTTCAGACACTGCCAGCCTGAGTCAGGTCATTCCTCTCATCAGGCTTTTGCAGAAGAAGCTGGAGACATTGAAGGAGGAGCTAAAACAGAGCGATTCCGCTAGGCATGTGGGACTTGTGGATGGAGCCCTTCATTCGCTTAACCAGGATTCACGGGTGGTCAATCTGTTGAAATCAGAGCACTACATTTTGGCCACCGTGCTCGATCCTAGATTTAAAACCTACATTGTATCTCTCTTTCCGGCAGACACAAGTCTGCAGAGGTTCAAAGACCTGCTGGTGAGAAAATTGTCAAGTCAAGCGGAACGTGACCCGTCAACATCTCCTCCTTCACATTCTCCCGCAACTGGGGGTGCGAGGAAAAGGCTAAGAATTCCGAGCCCACCCGCTGGCGGTGATGCAGGGCAGTCTGGAGTGAGTGCTGACATCTGGTCCGGACTGAAGGACCTGCCAACGATTACTGACATGTCGTCTACTGTCACTGCATATGATTCTCTCACCATTGAAAGAATGGTGGAGGATTATATGAGTGACCGCATACAAGTAGGCACGTCAGACAGTCCGTACGTATACTGGCAGGAAAAAGAGGCAATTTGGAGGCCCTTGCACAAACTGGCTTTATTCTACCTAAGTTGCCCTCCCTCCAGTGTGTACTCCAAAAGAGTGTTTAGTGCCGCCGCTCACCTTGTCAGCAATCTGCGTATGAGGTTACTTCCAGAAAATGTGGAGAAGATGATGTTCATTAAAATGAATTATAATCAATTGCTCCGTGGAGACATTCACCAGCAGCAATTGCCTCCAGAAAGTACACGGGGACCTGAGATGGTGGATTCCAGTGGGGACGAATTAATAATCTGTGAGGAGGGGGATGTACACAGTGAAAGGGGTGATGAATCGGACGATGATGATGAGGTGGACATCTTGCCTCTGTAGAGCCAGTTTGTGCAAGGAGAGATTGATTGCTTCTTTTTTGGTGGGGGCCCAAACCAACCAGTCATTTCAGTCACAGTCGTGTGGCAGACCCTGTCGCTGAAATGATGGGTTCGTTAAAGTGTGCATGTCCTGTTTATACAACATAAGGGTGGGTGGGAGGGCTCAAGGACAATTCCATCTTGCACCTCTTTTTTTTTTCATTTTTCTTTGCATCATGTGCTGTTTGGGGAGTATTTTTTTGAAGGGCCATCCTGCGTGACACTGCAGTGCCACTCCTAGATGGGCCAGGTGTTTGTGTCGGCCACTTGGGTCGCTTATCTTAGTCACACAGCTACCTCATAGCGCCTCTTTTTTTCTTTGCGTCATGTGCTGTTTGGGGAGTATTTTTTTTTAAATGTGCCATCCTGTCTGACACTGCAGTGCCACTCCTAGATGGGCCAGGTGTTTGTGTCGGCCACTTGGGTCGCTTATCTTAGTCACACAGCTACCTCATTGCGCCTCTTTTTTTCTTTGAGTCATGTGCTGTTTGGGGAGTATTTTTTTGAAGGGCCATCCTGCGTGACACTGCAGTGCCACTCCTAGATGGGCCAGGTGTTTGTGTCGGCCACTTGGGTCGCTTATCTTAGTCACACAGCTACCTCATTGCGCCTCTTTTTTTCTTTGCGTCATGTGCTGTTTGGGGAGTATTTTTTTGAAGGGCCATCCTGCGTGACACTGCAGTGCCACTCCTAGATGGGCCAGGTGTTTGTGTCGGCCACTTGGGTCGCTTATCTTAGTCACACAGCTACCTCATTGCGCCTCTTTTTTTCTTTGCGTCATGTGCTGTTTGGGGAGTATTTTTTTGAACAGCCATCCTGCGTGACACTGCAGTGCCACTCCTAGATGGGTCAGGTGTTTGTGTCGGCCACTTGGGTCGCTTATCTTAGTCACACAGCTACCTCATTGCGCCTCTTTTTTTCTTTGCATCATGTGCTGTTTGGGGAGTATTTTTTTAAAATGTGCCATCCTGTCTGACACTGCAGTGCCACTCCTAGATGGGCCAGGTGTTTGTGTCGGCCACTTGGGTCGCTTATCTTAGTCACACAGCTACCTCATTGCGCCTCTTTTTTTCTTTGCGTCATGTGCTGTTTGGGGAGTATTTTTTTGAAGGGCCATCCTGCGTGACACTGCAGTGCCACTCCTAGATGGGCCAGGTGTTTGTGTCAGCCACTTGGGTCGCTTATCTTAGTCACACAGCTACCTCATTGCGCCTCTTTTTTTCTTTGCGTCATGTGCTGTTTGGGGACTATTTTTTTGGAGGGCCATCCTGCGTGACACTGCAGTGCCACTCCTAGATGGGCCAGGTGTTTGTGCCGGCCACTTGGGTCGCTTAGCTTAGTCATTCAGCGACCTCGGTGCAAATTTTAGGACTAAAAATAATATTGTGAGGTGTGAGGTGTTCAGAATAGACTGGAAATGAGTGGAAATTATGGTTATTGAGGTTAATAATACTATGGGATCAAAATGACCCCCAAATTCTATGATTTAAGCTGTTTTTGAGGGTTTTTTGTAAAAAAAAAAACCACACAAATCCGACACAAAATTTTCAGGGAGGTTTTTCCAAAACGCGTCCGAATCCAAAACACGGCCGCGGAACCAAATCCAAAACCAAAACACAAAACCCGAAAAATGTCCAGTGCACATCACTACTTTGTACCCATACGCTAGCGTGCGCATTGCGCCCCATACGCATGCATAGTTTTGCCATTTTTTTAAAATGATCGCTACGCAGCGAACAACGACAGCTAGCGATCAACTCGGAATGAGGGCCCATGTGTGTGGGGCACTGTGATGACAATGATACACAGTATAGTGGAGCACAGTCACTGCATAATGTGTGTGGGGCACTGTGATGACAATGATATGTAGAAGAGCACAGTAAATACATAAAGTGCTAGGCACAAGGACAGCATTGGATTTATTGAGTATAGGTATTTTATGTTACATAAATACTGATATTTCAATACATTTCAACAGGCCTAATCTTGTAGTGGTGTTTGTTCATGTAAAATGGGATATTATCGGGATCCCGGTACTTGGGATGCCGGAGGTCAGAATACCGACAGCGGCATCCCGCCGCGCAGGATCCCGACACCTGTTAAGTAAGTGTTGTAACCCTAACCCCCTAATCCTAATCCTGACCCTAACCATCCCAATCCTCGCTGCCTAACCTTAACCCTCCCCGGTGGTGCCTAACTCTAACCCTCCCACCCCGCAACCTAACCCTAACCCTCTCACCTCTTAGTGCCTAACCCTCATTGAATTGAATGTACCTATCACTGACCTGGTTTGGAAGTGTTGTGGACTCGGGGTTTCTTCCGGTGACCGGGAAGAGGAACCGCCACTGGGTAGCAGTAGAGATGGCCGAATGTAGGTTTTCCTCATGCAGGATTAGGACGGTAGGCAGAAGGTGGACGGGTGGACACTTGAAGGTCTCCTGAAAGACAAGAATTGCAAAGGTGTTGATGAATTGGTGAAGAATACCATAAGCTCACTGATATCGATGCTGAGGTGCTAGAGGCACTGAGGTGCTAGAGGCACTGAGGTGCTTAGAGGCACTGAGGTGCTTGGAGGCACGGAGGTGCTGGAGGCACGGAAGTACTTGGAGGCACGGAGGTGCTGGAGGCACGGAGGTGCTTGGAAGCACGGAGGTGCTGGAGGCACGGAGGTGCTTGGAGGCACGGAGGTGCTAAAGGCACGGAGGTGCTTAGAGGCACGGAGGTGCTGGAGGCACGGAGGTGCTTGGAGGCACAGGGGTGCTGGAGGCACGGAGGTGCTTGTAGGCACGGAGGTGCTGGAGGCACGGAGGTGCTGGAGGCACGGAGGTGCTTGGAGGCACAGAGGTGCTGGAGGCACGGAGGTGCTTGGAGGCACGGAGGTGCTGGAGGCACGGATGTGCTTGGAGGCACGGAGGTGCTTGGAGGCACGGAGGTGCTGGAGGCACGGAGGTGCTTGGAGGCACGGAGGTGCTGGAGGCACGGAGGTGCTTGGAGGCACGGAGGTGCTTGGAGGCACGGAGGTGCTGGAGGCACGGAGGTGCTTGGAGGCACGGAGGTGCTGGAGGCACGGAGGTGCTTGGAGGCACGGAGGTGCTTGGAGGCACAGAGGTGCTGGAGGCACGGAGGTGCTTGGAGGCATGGAGGTGCTTGGAGGTTCGTCTGGAAGCGCTGACGCCACAGGGATACGGGAGCTCTGGAGATCACAACTACAGCAGCTCTGCCCGGCGTCTGAATTTGCACTTCCCGCCAGCACCTGATTGGGGAAGCGCCGATGACGTCACCCGTCCCCCAGTGGACGCCGGGCGCACCCGCGACGTCCACACCACGAGCGCCGGACGGAGCGCCGGGCGCCGGAGACCGCCAGAGAGGACGGCCGCCCGGAGAGCCAGCACCCTTGGAGAGGCAAGAATGGCGGCCGCAACGGCGGCATGACAGTACCATTTAAAGTAATGAGAAAAGCTTTCACTTTTTTAAGACCTCTCTGATGAAATCATAATTTTAGGTGGATGAAATACCACTGAAAGACTGACTTATTCAAAATATGGGACAATGGTGGGATTTATATGGTTTTCTTTGCCAAATTTGTAAAAATGTACTTTTAGTAGACCTGCAACCTCACAGTTAAATATCACTGTTATATTTGCTGTTAATTTTGTGAAAACTGATCTTTAGTAGTTCCCCAAACTTAATTTCACGGTTTGATATTAAATAGCTGTGCACTGCACTCATAATTTTACTTTTAGAAGCAAACTAAAAAAACACTAAACTTTAAAACTAAGAAAGCAGTTTTAGTATTTGTATTTTGAATATAGGATTTACCATATGACAAGTTAAACTGAACAGTATACACAATGAGGTCAATGGGTTGCTCATTCATTGAAAACAGTATTTGCAAAGCAATTTATTTGACTAGCAAACCAAAAGAAGCCGTTTGGTAAAACAATGAAACTGCTTCATCAGCAACTTGTCAGTTTTTTGTATCAGCCACAAACCAAGCTGTAAAGGAATGCAGTATTAATTGACAGAGGAGACCCACTTCAGGTGAATTATTAGACTGCAACGGAGGAGACCCCATGACAAACAGTGCAGTATTTATCCATGTACGTACATTCCTGTTCTTTCAACTTACTGAGTACAATATCTATCTATCTATCTATCTATCTATCTATCTATCTATCTATCTATCTATCTATCTATCTATCTATCTATCTATCTATTAACCTATTTTTAATGTATCTATCTTTATCATAGTCAACTATCTTTCTACGATACGCTATGATGGATAAAAGGCCTTATTCAGGTTTGTTAGCAATCCAAAAAAGCAAGAAACTGGACAAAACCACGTTGCACTGCAGGTGGGGCAGAAATAACATGTGCAGTGAGAGTTAAGGTGTGTACACACGGTGAGATTCGGGCTAACCTTGATTCTCACTGTGTGATTGGGACTAGGGGGGTCATTCCGAGTTGATCGCTCGCTAGCCAGTTTTAGCAGCTGTGCAAACGCTATGCCACCGCCCACTGGGAGTGTATTTTAGCTTAGCAGAAGTGCGAACGGTTGTATCGCAGAGCGGCTACAAAAATTTTTTGGGTAGTTTCAGAGTAGCTCAAAACCTACTCAGCGCTTGCGATCACTTCAGACTATTCAGTTTCGGATTTGACGTCACACACCCGCCCAGCGTTCGCCCAGCCACGCCTGCGTTTTTCCTGGCACGCCTGCGTTTTTCCGCACACTCCCTGAAAATGGTCAGTTGCCACCCAGAAACGCCCACTTCCTGTCAATCACTCTGCGGAAAGCAGTGCGACTGAAATGCATCGCTATACCCTGTGCAAAACGACATCGTTCGTTGTGCCCGTACGTCGCACGTGCGCATTGCGCCACATACGCATGCGCAGAACTGCCGATTTTTAGCCTGACCGCTGCGCTGCAAACAAATTCAGCTAGCAATCAACTCGGAATGACCCCCTAGGTCGGTATCACAAGCCTAGATGACTGTGCTTGCGATACTGACTATGTACGACTTTGGCTAAGTGTCAATTTTGACTATACTTTTATACTAGACAGTCAAAATTGACTTGCCTGCACAGTCTATCTAGGCTTGTGATACTAACCCCACGGGACCGCGCATCGATATCTCATAGGATTCGCAGGGTGACTTTCACCTTGCGAACTGCACTAACTTTTCTTGCGATTTTGACTATATACAGTAGTCAAAATCGAAAGAAAAAATCTTACTGTGTGTACACAACTTTAGATTTGGGTGGGTGTATTCAATCTGAAATCTAAATTGCAGTGTAAAATATAGCAGTCAGTAGTTACCCTGCACAGAAACAATATAACCCATCCAAATCTAACTCTCTCTGACATCTGCAGTGCACATGGTTTTACCCATTAGTGTGCTTTTTTGGTTTGCAAACAAACCTGGATAAACCCCAAACTCCATTACTGATAGGCAGAACGGATGGTGTAATGGTTAGCATTACTTTCACAGCACTGAGGTAATGGGTTCAATTCCTATCATGGTCCTAACTATGTGGAATTTGTATATTCACCCCGTACTTGTGTGGGTTTCCTCCGGGTGCACTGGTTTCCTCCCACACTCCAAACATATACTGCTGGGTTAATGGGCTCCCAACAAAAATGAACCCTAGTGTGCATAGGTGTGATGCAGCGATCGCCGAGCAGGCTGATTACTGTCCCCTCTGCCTGGGTTAATCAAGGGCGTCACTGCCACCGGCTTTCAAACTCCCGGCTCCACTTCCATGTACAAAAACAGCGTGATGTGACGTGATGACATCATGCTGCTCACACGCCCACCCGTCACACGCCCACCTCTCTCCTATGCTATGCCAACGCCAGCCACTGATGAGGAGCAGCATGCAGCCAGCGTTCTTCTTAGGAAGACAAATTCAATACTGGCAGGCGGTCGACAGCAACATTGACATGTCACTCGTTTGTCCAGCAGCAGCAGTACTAGTCTGTGACTGTCAGTGTCAGTGAGTGGCTGACTTGTAAGTAAGCTGCTGCAGCTTGCAGGGGAAAAAGAGGGGGAGCCAGACCAGGCTGAGGAGGAGCAGTGTAATTGCAGTTAGTGCCATCAGGGGTGTTTGTTTGGTGCACACCACAACATCTGACAATGTATCTGCATTATTAGGATTGGTACACGGGTGGTTATTTATATTGTGTTGACCATCCATAGATAGTGCTAGATATACCCAAAAGGCGGTGCTAGACACACCCAGGGGTGTAGCGAGGGTGGCTCCGGTGGAGCGCGAGCTCCGGGTGCCGAAAAATGTAGAGGGCGCGCTGCTGTCCGCCACTCACATTCCCGCGGGCCACTGTACTGGCAGCCACAGAGCAGGAGGAGAAGAAGCAGTGGGGGTGCACACTGACTAGGAGACTAGGTAGAGAACAGGGCAGGCCAGAGGTGACAGCAGGAGACACTAACAGACGGCACATGCCAGAGTTCTGCCCTCTCTCTTTACAGTGTTGTGAGGCAGTAATGCTAACCATTACACCGTCCATACTGCCATGCCCCTATATGTTGTTGTAAGACTTTGGTACGCACTGACCCTATTTTAAACATGGGGGCACCCAAAGGAAACTTTCGCCCTGAGCTCCACATGGTCTAGAATTGGCCCCATCACCAATTTAGGATTTTTAAATATTGTTTCTTTTCAAATGTAACATGCTACCACATGCTGGCTAGGCCCGCAATTCAGTACAGGGGAGGGGGGTGCCAAAACATACCCTTGCTCCGGGCACCATGGCGCCTAGCTACACCTCTGGACACACCACTCGGACGGTGCACCCCCTAATAAAATGTGCTGCGCATGCCTTTGCTAGTGTGTAAGTGTGTGCATGTACATGAGAAGACAATATGGGCCAAGTTGTTGTCATCTGTCATCAAATTGTATTTTTATGTGTTTCAAATCTATTTATTTATCTATCTATCTATCTATTTATCTCTATTAGAGATGTGTACGGACTAGTGATGTGCACCGGAAATTTTTCGGGTTTTGTGTTTTGGTTTTGGGTTCGGTTCCGCGGCTTTGTTTTGGATTCGGACGCGTTTTGGCAAAACCTCCCTGAAAATTTATTGTCGGATTCGGGTGTGTTTTGGATTCGGGTATTTTTTTTACAAAAAGCCCTCAAAAACAGCTTAAATCATAGAATTTGGGGGTCATTTTGATCCCATAGTATTATTAACCTCAATAACCATAATTTCCACTCATTTTCAGTCTATTCTGAACACCTCACACCTCACAATATTATTTTTAGTCCTAAAATTTGCACCGAGGTCGCTGGATGACTAAGCTAAGCGACCCAAGTGGCCGACACAAACACCTGGCCCATCTAGGAGTGGCACTGCAGTGTCAGACAGGATGGCACTTCAAAAAAATAGTCCCCAAACAGCACATGATGCAAAGAAAAAAAGAGGCGCAATGAGGTAGCTGTGTGACCAAGCTAAGCAACCCAAGTGGCCGACACAAACACCTGGCCCATCTTGGAGTGGCACTGCAGTGTCAGACAGGATGGCACTTCAAAAAAATAGTCCCCAAACATCACATGATGCAAAGAAAAAAAGAGGCGCAATGAGGTAGCTGTGTGACTAAGCTAAGCGACCCAAGTGGCCGACACAAACACCTGGCCCATCTAGGAGTGGCACTGCAGTGTCAGACAGGATGGCAGATTTAAAAAATAGTCCCCAAACAGCACATGATGCAAAGAAAAAAAAAAGGTGCACCAAGGTCGCTGGATGGCTAAGCTAAGCGACACAAGTGGCCGACACAAACACCTGGCCCATCTAGGAGTGGCACTGCAGTGTCAGACAGGATGGCACTTCAAAAAAATAGTCCCCAAACATCACATGATGCAAAGAAAAAAAGAGGCGCAATGAGGTAGCTGTGTGACTAAGCTAAGCGACCCAAGTGGCCGACACAAACACCTGGCCCATCTAGGAGTGGCACTGCAGTGTCAGACAGGATGGCAGATTTAAAAAATAGTCCCCAAACAGCACATGATGCAAAGAAAAAAAAAAGGTGCACCAAGGTCGCTGGATGGCTAAGCTAAGCGACACAAGTGGCCGACACAAACACCTGGCCCATCTAGGAGTGGCACTGCAGTGTCAGACAGGATGGCACTTCCAAAAATAGTCCCCAAACAGCACATGATGCAAAGAAAAATTAAAGAAAAGAGAGGTGCAAGATGGAATTGTCCTTGGGCCCTCCCACCCACCCTTATGTTGTATAAACAGGACATGCACACTTTAACAAACCCATCATTTCAGCGACAGGGTCTGCCGCACGACTGTGACTGAAATGACTGGTTGGTTTGGGCCCCCACCAAAAAAAGAAGCAATCAATCTCTCCTTGCACAAACTGGCTCTACAGAGGCAAGATGTCCACCTCCTCCTCTTCCTCCGATTCCTCACCCTTTCACTGTGTACATCCCCCTCCTCACAGATTATTAATTCGTCCCCACTGGAATCCACAATCTCAGGTCCCTGTGTACTTTCAGGAGGCAATTGCTGGTGAATGTCTCCACAGAGGAATTGATTATAATTAATTTTGATGAACATCATCTTCTCCACATTTTCTGGAAGTAACCTCGTACGCCGATTGCTGACAAGGTGAGCGGCTGCACTAAACACTCTTTCGGAGTACACACTGGAGGGTGGGCAACTTAGGTAAAATAAAGCCAGTTTGTGCAAGGGCCTCCAAATTGCCTATTTTTCCTGCCAGTATACGTACGGACTGTCTGACGTACCTACTTGGATGTGGTCACTCATATAATCCTCCACCATTCTTTCAATGGTGACAGAATCATATGCAGTGACAGTAGACGACATGTCAGTAATCGTTGGTAGGTCCTTCAGTCCGGACCAGATGTCAGCACTCGCTCCAGACTGCCCTGCATCACCGCCAGCGGGTGGGCTCGGAATTCTTAGCCTTTTCCTCGCACCCCCAGTTGCGAGAGAATGTGAAGGAGGAGCTGTTGACGGGTCACGTTCCCCTTGACTTGACAAATTTTCTCACCAGCAGGTCTTTGAACCTCTGCAGACTTGTGTCTGCCGGAAAGAGAGATACAACGTAGGTTTTAAATCTAGGATCGAGCATGGTGGCCAAAATGTAGTGCTCTGATTTCAACAGATTGACCACCCATGAATCCTGGTTAAGCGAATGAAGGGCTCCATCCACAAGTCCCACATGCCTAGCGGAATCGCTCTGTTTTAGCTCCTCCTTCAAAGTCTCCAGCTTCTTCTGCAAAAGCCTGATGAGGGGCATGACCTGACTCAGGCTGGCAGTGTCTGAACTGACTTCACGTGTGGCAAGTTCAAAGGGTTGCAGAACCCTGCACAACGTTGAAATCATTCTCCACTGCGCTTGAGTCAGGTGCATTCCCCCTCCTTTGCCTATATCGTAGGCAGATGTATAGACTTGAATGGCCTTTTGCTGCTCCTCCATCCTCTGAAGCACATAGAGGGTTGAATTCCACCTCGTTACCACCTCTTACTTCAGATGATGGCAGGGCAGGTTCAGGACTGTTTGCTGGTGCTCCAGTCTTCGGCACGCGGTGGCTGAATGCTGAAAGTGGCCCGCAATTCTTCGGGCCACCGACAGCATCTCTTGCACGCCCCTGTCGTTTTTTAAATAATTCTGCACCACCAAATTCAATGTATGTGCAAAACATGGGACGTGCTGGAATTTGCCAAGATGTAATGCACGCACAATATTGGTGGCGTTGTCCGATGTCACAAATCCCCAGGAGAGTCCAATTGGGGTAAGCCATTCTGCGATAATGTTCCTCAGTTTCCGTAAGAGGTTGTCAGCTGTGTGCCTCTTATGGAAAGCGGTTATACAAAGCGTAGCCTGCCTAGGAACGAGTTGGCATTTGCGAGATGCTGCTACTGGTGCCGTCGCTGCTGTTCTTGCTGCGGGAGGCAATACATCTACCCAGTGGGCTGTCACAGTCATATAGTCCTTAGTCTGCCCTGCTCCACTTGTCCACATGTCCGTGGTTAAGTGGACATTGGGTACAACTGCATTTTTTAGGACACTGGTGACTCTTTTTCTGAGGTCTGTGTACATTCTCGGTATCGCCTGCCTAGAGAAATGGAACCTAGAAGGTATTTGGTACCGGGGACACAGTACCTCAATCAAGTCTCTAGTTCCCTGTGAATTAACGGTGGATACTGGAAACACGTTTCTCACCACGCAGGCTGCCAAGGCCTGAGTTATCCGCTTTGCAGCAGGATGACTGCTGTGATATTTCATCTTCCTCGCAAAGGACTGTTGGACAGTCAATTGCTTACTGGAAGTAGTACAAGTGGTCTTCCGACTTCCCCTCTGGGATGATGATTGACTCCCAGCAGCAACAACAGGATGCATCGGAGGAATCCCAGGCAGGAGAGGACTCGTCAGACTTGACAGTGACATGGCCTGCAGGACTATTGGCTTTCCTGTCTAAGGAGGAAATTGACACTGAGGGAGTTGGTGGTGTGGTTTGCAGGAGCTTAGTTACAAGAGGAAGGGATTTAGTGGTCAGTGGACTGCTTCCGCTGTCATCCAAAGTTTTTGAACTTGTCACTGACTTATGATGAATGCGCTGCAGGTGACGTATAAGGGAGGATGTTCCGAGGTGGTTAACGTCCTTACCCCTACTTATTACAGCTTGACAAAGGCAACACACGGCTTGACACCTGTTGTCCGCATTTGTGTTAAAATAATTCCACACCGAAGAGGTGATTTTTTTTGTATTTTGACCAGGCATATCAATGGCCATATTCGTCCCATGGACAACAGGTGTCTCCCCGGGTGCCTGACTTAAACAAACCACCTCACCATCAGAATCCTCCTTGTCAATTTCCTCCCCAGCGCCAGCAACACCCATATCCTCATCCTGGTGTACTTCAACAGTGACATCTTCAATTTGACTATCAGGAACTGGACTGCGGGTGCTCTTTCCAGCACTTGCAGGGGGCATGCAAATGGTGGAAGGCGCAAACTCTTCCCGTCCAGTGTTGGGAAGGTCAGGCATCGCAACCGACACAATTGGACTCTCCTTGGGGATTTGTGATTTAGAAGAACGCACAGTTCTTTGCTGTGCTTTTGCCATCTTAACTCTTTTAAGTTTTCTAGCAGGAGGATGAGTGCTTCCATCCTCATGTGAAGCTGAACCACTAGCCATGAACATAGGCCAGGCCCTCAGCCTTTCCTTGCCACTCCGTGTCGTAAATGGCACATTGGCAAGTTTACGCTTCTCCTCAGACGATTTTAATTTAGTTTTTTGGGTCATTTTACTGAGCTTTATTTTTTTTTATTTTACATGCTCTCTACTATGACATTTGGTATCGGCCTTGGCAGACGACGTTGATGGCATTTCATCGTCTCGGCCATGACTAGTGGCAGCAGCTTCAGCACGAGGTGGAAGTGGATCTTGATCTTTCCCTATTTTACCCTCCACATTTTTGTTCTCCATTTTTTAATGTGTGGAATTATATGCCAGTAATATATCAATAGCAATGGCCTACTACTATATATACAGCGCACAACTGAAATGCACCACAGGTATGGATGGATAGTATACTTGACGACACAGAGGTAGGTAGAGCAGTGGCCTACTGTACCGTACTGCTATATATTATATACTGGTGGTCAGCAAACTGTGCAAAACTGAAATGCACCACAGGTATGGATGGATAGTATACTTGACGACACAGAGGTAGGTAGAGCAGTGGCCTACTGTACCGTACTGCTATATATTATATACTGGTGGTAAGCAAACTGTGAAAACTGAAATGCACCACAGGTATGGATGGATAGTATACTTGACGACACAGAGGTAGGTAGAGCAGTGGCCTACTGTACCGTACTGCTATATATTATATACTGGTGGTCAGCAAACTGTGCAAAACTGAAATGCACCACAGGTATGGATGGATAGTAAACTTGACGACACAGAGGTAGGTAGAGCAGTGGCCTTCTGTACCGTACTGCTATATATTATATACTGGTGGTCAGCAAACTGTGCAAAACTGAAATGCACCACAGGTATGGATGGATAGTAAACTTGACGACACAGAGGTAGGTAGAGCAGAGGCCTTCTGTACCGTACTGCTATATATTATATACTGGTGGTCAGCAAACTGTGCAAAACTGAAATGCATTACAGGTATGGATGGATAGTATACTTGACGACACAGAGGAAGGTAGAGCAGTGGCCTACTGTACCGTATTGCTATATATTATATACTGGTGGTCAGCAAAATGTGCGAAACTGAAATGCACCACAGGTATGGATGGATAGTATACTTGACGACACAGAGGTAGGTAGAGCAGTGGCCTTCTTTACCGTACTGCTATATATTATATACTGGTGGTCAGCAAACTGTGCAAAACTGAAATGCACCACAGGCATGGATGAATAGTATACTTGACGACACAGAGGTAGGTAGAGCCGTGGCCTACTGTACCATACTGCTATATATTATATACTGGTGGTCAGCAAACTGTGCAAAACTGAAATGCACCACAGGTATGGATGGATAGTATACTTGACGACACAGAGGTAGGTAGAGCAGTGGCCTACTGTACCGTACTGCTATATATTATATACTGGTGGTCAGCAAACTGTGCAAAACTGAAATGCACCACAGGTATGGATGGATAGTATACTTGACGACACAGAGGTAGGTAGAGCAAAGCCTACTGTACCATACTGCTATATATTATATACTGGTGGTCAGCAAACTGTGAAAACTGAAATGCACCACAGGTATGGATGGATAGTATACTTGACGACACAGAGGTAGGTAGAGCAGTGGCCTACTGTACCATACTGCTATATATTATATACTGGTGGTCAGCAAACTGTGCAAAACTGAAATGCACCACAGGTATGGATGGATAGTATACTTGACGACACAGAGGTAGGTAGAGCAGTGGCCTACTGTACCGTACTGCTATATATTATATACTGGTGGTCAGCAAACTGTGCAAAACTGAAATGCACCACAGGTATGGATGGATAGTATACTTGACGACACAGAGGTAGGTAGAGCAGTGGCCTACTGTACCGTACTGCTATATATTATATACTGGTGGTCAGCAAAATGTGCAAAACTGAAATGCACCACAGGTATGGATGGATAGTATACTTGACGACACAGAGGTAGGTAGAGCAGTGGCCTTCTGTACTGTACTGCTATATATTATATACTGGTGGTCAGCAAACTGTGCAAAACTGAAATGCACCACAGGCATGGATGGATAGTATACTTGACGACACAGAGGTAGGTAGAGCAGTGTCCTTCTGTACCATACTGCTATATATTATATACTGGTGGTCAGCAAACTGTGCAAAACTGAAATGCACCACAGGTATGGATGGATAGTATACTTGACGACACAGAGGTAGGTAGAGCAGTGGCCTACTGTACCGTACTGCTATATATTATATACTGGTGGTCAGCAAAATGTGCAAAACTGAAATGCACCACAGGTATGGATGGATAGTATACTTGACGACACAGAGGTAGGTAGAGCAGTGGCCTTCTGTACTGTACTGCTATATATTATATACTGGTGGTCAGCAAACTGTGCAAAACTGAAATGCACCACAGGCATGGATGGATAGTATACTTGACGACACAGAAGTAGGTAGAGCAGTGGCCTACTGTACCATACTGCTATATATTATATAATGGTGGTCAGCAAACTGTGCAAAACTGAAATGCACCACAGGTATGGATGGATAGTATACTTGACGACACAGAGGTAGGTAGAGCAGTGGCCTACTGTACCGTACTGCTATTTATTATATACTGGTGGTCAGCAAACTGTGCAAAACTGAAATGCACCACAGGTATGGATGGATAGTATACTTGACGACACAGAGGTAGGTAGAGCAGTGGCCTACTGTACCGTACTGCTATATATTATATACTGGTGGTCAGCAAACTGCAAAACTGAAATGCACCACAGGTATGGATGGATAGTATACTTGACGACACAGAGGTAGGTAGAGCAGTGGCCTACTGTACCATACTGCTATATATTATATACTGGTGGTCAGCAAACTGTGAAAAACTGAAATGCACCACAGGTATGGATGGATAGTATACTTGACGACACAGAGGTAGGTAGAGCAGTGGCCTACTGTACCGTACTGCTATATATTATATACAGGTGGTCAGCAAACTGTGCAAAACTGAAATGCACCACAGGTATGGATGGATAGTAAACTTGACGACACAGAGGTAGGTAGAGCAGTGGCCTTCTGTACCGTACTGCTATATATTATATACTGGTGGTCAGCAAACTGTGCAAAACTGAAATGCATTACAGGTATGGATGGATAGTATACTTGACGACACAGAGGTAGGTAGAGCAGTGGCCTACTGTACCATATTGCTATATATTATATACTGGTGGTCAGCAAAATGTGCGAAACTGAAATGCACCACAGGTATGGATGGATAGTATACTTGACGACACAGAGGTAGGTAGAGCAGTGGCCTTCTTTACCGTACTGCTATATATTATATACTGGTGGTCAGCAAACTGAGCAAAACTGAAATGCACCACAGGCATGGATGGATAGTATACTTGACGACACAGAGGTAGGTAGAGCAGTGGCCTACTGTACCATACTGCTATATATTATATACTGGTGGTCAGCAAACTGTGCAAAACTGAAATGCACCACAGGTATGGATGGATAGTATACTTGACGACACAGAGGTAGGTAGAGCAGTGTCCTTCTGTACCGTACTGCTATATATTATATACTGGTAGTCAGCAAACTGTGCAAAACTGAAATGCACCACAGGCATGGATGGATAGTATACTTGACGACACAGAGGTAGGTAGAGCAGTGGCCTACTGTACCATACTGCTATATATTATATACTGGTGGTCAGCAAACTGTGCAAAACTGAAATGCACCACAGGTATGGATGGATAGTATACTTGACGACACAGAGGTAGGTAGAGCAGTGGCCTACTGTACCGTACTGCTATATATTATATACTGGTGGTCAGCAAACTGTGCAAAACTGAAATGCACCACAGGTATGGATGGATAGTATACTTGACGACACAGAGGTAGGTAGAGCAGTGGCCTACTGTACCGTACTGCTATATATTATATACTGGTGGTCAGCAAAATGTGCAAAACTGAAATGCACCACAGGTATGGATGGATAGTATACTTGACGACACAGAGGTAGGTAGAGCAGTGGCCTTCTGTACTGTACTGCTATATATTATATACTGGTGGTCAGCAAACTGTGCAAAACTGAAATGCACCACAGGCATGGATGGATAGTATACTTGACGACACAGAGGTAGGTAGAGCAGTGGCCTACTGTACCATACTGCTATATATTATATACTGGTGGTCAGCAAACTGTGCAAAACTGAAATGCACCACAGGTATGGATGGATAGTATACTTGACGACACAGAGGTAGGTAGAGCAGTGGCCTACTGTACCGTACTGCTATATATTATATACTGGTGGTCAGCAAAATGTGCAAAACTGAAATGCACCACAGGTATGGATGGATAGTATACTTGACGACACAGAGGTAGGTAGAGCAGTGGCCTTCTGTACTGTACTGCTATATATTATATACTGGTGGTCAGCAAACTGTGCAAAACTGAAATGCACCACAGGCATGGATGGATAGTATACTTGACGACACAGAGGTAGGTAGAGCAGTGGCCTACTGTACCATACTGCTATATATTATATAATGGTGGTCAGCAAACTGTGCAAAACTGAAATGCACCACAGGTATGGATGGATAGTATACTTGACGACACAGAGGTAGGTAGAGCAGTGGCCTACTGTACCGTACTGCTATTTATTATATACTGGTGGTCAGCAAACTGTGCAAAACTGAAATGCACCACAGGTATGGATGGATAGTATACTTGACGACACAGAGGTAGGTAGAGCAGTGGCCTACTGTACCGTACTGCTATATATTATATACTGGTGGTCAGCAAACTGTGCAAAACTGAAATGCACCACAGGTATGGATGGATAGTATACTTGACGACACAGAGGTAGGTAGAGCAGTGGCCTACTGTACCATACTGCTATATATTATATACTGGTGGTCAGCAAACTGTGAAAAACTGAAATGCACCACAGGTATGGATGGATAGTATACTTGACGACACAGAGGTAGGTAGAGCAGTGGCCTACTGTACCGTACTGCTATATATTATATACTGGTGGTCAGCAAACTGTGCAAAACTGAAATGCACCACAGGTATGGATGGATAGTAAACTTGACGACACAGAGGTAGGTAGAGCAGTGGCCTTCTGTACCGTACTGCTATATATTATATACTGGTGGTCAGCAAACTGTGCAAAACTGAAATGCATTACAGGTATGGATGGATAGTATACTTGATGACACAGAGGTAGGTAGAGCAGTGGCCTACTGTACCATATTGCTATATATTATATACTGGTGGTCAGCAAAATGTGCGAAACTGAAATGCACCACAGGTATGGATGGATAGTATACTTGACGACACAGAGGTAGGTAGAGCAGTGGCCTTCTTTACCGTACTGCTATATATTATATACTGGTGGTCAGCAAACTGTGCAAAACTGAAATGCACCACAGGCATGGATGGATAGTATACTTGACGACACAGAGGTAGGTAGAGCAGTGGCCTACTGTACCATACTGCTATATATTATATACTGGTGGTCAGCAAACTGTGCAAAACTGAAATGCACCACAGGTATGGATGGATAGTATACTTGACGACACAGAGGTAGGTAGAGCAGTGGTCTTCTGTACCGTACTGCTATTTATTATATACTGGTGGTCAGCAAACTGTGCTAAACTGAAATGCACCACAGGTATGGATGGATAGTATACTTGACGACACAGAGGTAGGTAGAGCAGTGGTCTTCTGTACCGTACTGCTATATATTATATACTGGTAGTCAGCAAACTGTGCAAAACTGAAATGCACCACAGGTATGGATGGAGAGTATACTTGACGACACAGAGGTAGGTAGAGCAGTGGCCTTCTGTACCGTACTGCTATATATTATATACTGGTGGTCAGCAAACTGTGCAAAACTGAAATGCACCACAGGTATGGATGGATAGTATACTTGACGACACAGAGGTAGGTAGAGCAGTGTCCTTCTGTACCGTACTGCTATATATTATATACTGGTGGTCAGCAAAATGTGCGAAACTGAAATGCACCACAGGTGTGGATGGATAGTATACTTGACGACACAGAGGTAGGTAGAGCAGTGGCCTTCTTTACCGTACTGCTATATATTATATGCTGGTGGTCAGCAAACTGTGCAAAACTGAAATGCACCACAGGTATGGATGGATAGTATACTTGACGACACAGAGGTAGGTAGAGCAGTGGCCTACTGTACCATACTGCTATATATTATATACTGGTGGTCAGCAAACTGTGAAAAACTGAAATGCACCACAGGTATGGATGGATAGTATACTTGACGACACAGAGGTAGGTAGAGCAGTGGCCTACTGTACCGTACTGCTATATATTATATACTGGTGGTCAGCAAACTGTGCAAAACTGAAATGCACCACAGGCATGGATGGATAGTATACTTGACGACACAGAGGTAGGTAGAGCAGTGGCCTACTGTACCATACTGCTATATATTATATACTGGTGGTCAGCAAACTGTGCAAAACTGAAATGCACCACAGGTATGGATGGATAGTATACTTGACGACACAGAGGTAGGTAGAGCAGTGGCCTACTGTACCGTACTGCTATATATTATATACTGGTGGTCAGCAAAATGTGCAAAACTGAAATGCACCACAGGTATGGATGGATAGTATACTTGACGACACAGAGGTAGGTAGAGCAGTGGCCTTCTGTACTGTACTGCTATATATTATATACTGGTGGTCAGCAAACTGTGCAAAACTGAAATGCACCACAGGCATGGATGGATAGTATACTTGACGACACAGAGGTAGGTAGAGCAGTGGCCTACTGTACCATACTGCTATATATTATATAATGGTGGTCAGCAAACTGTGCAAAACTGAAATGCACCACAGGTATGGATGGATAGTATACTTGACGACACAGAGGTAGGTAGAGCAGTGGCCTACTGTACCGTACTGCTATTTATTATATACTGGTGGTCAGCAAACTGTGCAAAACTGAAATGCACCACAGGTATGGATGGATAGTAAACTTGACGACACAGAGGTAGGTAGAGCAGTGGCCTACTGTACCGTACTGCTATATATTATATACTGGTGGTCAGCAAACTGTGCAAAACTGAAATGCACCACAGGTATGGATGGATAGTATACTTGACGACACAGAGGTAGGTAGAGCAGTGGCCTACTGAACCATACTGCTATATATTATATACTGGTGGTCAGCAAACTGTGAAAAACTGAAATGCACCACAGGTATGGATGGATAGTATACTTGACGACACAGAGGTAGGTAGAGCAGTGGCCTACTGTACCGTACTGCTATATATTATATACTGGTGGTCAGCAAACTGTGCAAAACTGAAATGCACCACAGGTATGGATGGATAGTAAACTTGACGACACAGAGGTATGTAGAGCAGTGGCCTTCTGTACCGTACTGCTATATATTATATACTGGTGGTCAGCAAACTGTGCAAAACTCAAATGCATTACAGGTATGGATGGATAGTATACTTGACGACACAGAGGTAGGTAGAGCAGTGGCCTACTGTACCGTATTGCTATATATTATATACTGGTGGTCAGCAAAATGTGCGAAACTGAAATGCACCACAGGTATTGATGGATAGTATACTTGAGGACACAGAGGTAGGTAGAGCAGTGGCCTTCTTTACCGTACTGCTATATATTATATACTGGTGGTCAGCAAACTGTGCAAAACTGAAATGCACCACAGGCATGGATGGATAGTATACTTGACGACACAGAGGTAGGTAGAGCAGTGGCCTACTGTACCATACTGCTATATATTATATACTGGTGGTCAGCAAACTGTGCAAAACTGAAATGCACCACAGGTATGGATGGATAGTATACTTGACGACACAGAGGTAGGTAGAGCAGTGGCCTACTGTACCGTACTGCTATATATTATATACTGGTGGTCAGCAAACTGTGCAAAACTGAAATGCACCACAGGTATGGATGGATAGTATACTTGACGACACAGAGGTAGGTAGAGCAGTGGCCTACTGTACCGTACTGCTATATATTATATACTGGTGGTCAGCAAAATGTGCAAAACTGAAATGCACCACAGGTATGGATGGATAGTATACTTGACGACACAGAGGTAGGTAGAGCAGTGGCCTTCTGTACTGTACTGCTATATATTATATACTGGTGGTCAGCGAACTGTGCAAAACTGAAATGCACCACAGGCATGGATGGATAGTATACTTGACGACACAGAGGTAGGTAGAGCAGTGGCCTACTGTACCATACTGCTATATATTATATAATGGTGGTCAGCAAACTGTGCAAAACTGAAATGCACCACAGGTATGGATGGATAGTATACTTGACGACACAGAGGTAGGTAGAGCAGTGGCCTACTGTACCGTACTGCTATTTATTATATACTGATGGTCAGCAAACTGTGCAAAACTGAAATGCACCACAGGTATGGATGGATAGTATACTTGACGACACAGAGGTAGGTAGAGCAGTGGTCTTCTGTACCGTACTGCTATATATTATATACTGGTAGTCAGCAAACTGTGCAAAACTGAAATGCACCACAGGTATGGATGGATAGTATACTTGACGACACAGAGGTAGGTAGAGCAGTGGCCTTCTGTACCGTACTGCTATATATTATATACTGGTGGTCAGCAAACTGTGCAAAACTGAAATGCACCACAGGTATGGATGGATAGTATACTTGACGACACAGAGGTAGGTAGAGCAGTGGCCTACTGTACCGTACTGCTATTTATCATATACTGATGGTCAGCAAACTGTGCAAAACTGAAATGCACCACAGGTATGGATGGATAGTATACTTGACGACACAGAGGTAGGTAGAGCAGTGGCCTACTGTACCGTACTGCTATTTATTATATACTGGTGGTCAGCAAACTGTGCAAAACTGAAATGCACCACAGGTATGGATGGATAGTATACTTGACGACACAGAGGTACGTAGGTAGAGCAGTGGTCTTCTGTACCGTACTGCTGTATATTATATACTGGTAGTCAGCAAACTGTGCAAAACTGAAATGCACCACAGGTATGGATGGATAGTACACTTGACGACACAGAGGTAGGTAGAGCAGTGGTCTTCTGTACCGTACTGCTATATATTATATACTGGTAGTCAGCAAACTGTGCAAAACTGAAATGCACCACAGGTATGGATGGATAGTACACTTGACGACACAGAGGTAGGTAGAGCAGTGGCCTTCTGTACCGTACTGCTATATATTATATAATGGTGGTCAGCAAACTGTGCAAAACTGAAATGCACCACAGGTATGGATGGATAGTATACTTGACGACACAGAGGTAGGTAGAGCAGTGGCCTTCTGTACCGTACTGCTATATATTATATACTGGTGGTCAGCAAAATGTGCGAAACTGAAATGCACCACAGGTGTGGATGGATAGTATACTTGACGACACAGAGGTAGGTAGAGCAGTGGCCTTCTTTACCGTACTGCTATATATTATATGCTGGTGGTCAGCAAACTGTGCAAAACTGAAATGCACCTCAGGCGTGGAAGGATAGTATACTTGACGACACAGAGGTAGGTAGAGCAGTGGCCTACTGTACCATACTGCTATATATTATATACTGGTGGTCAGCAATCTGTGCAAAACTGAAAAGCACCACAGGTATGGATGGATAGTATACTTGACGACACAGAGGTAGGTAGAGCAGTGGCCTACTGTACCATACTGCTATATATTATATACTGGTGGTCAGCAAACTGTGAAAAACTGAAATGCACCACAGGTATGGATGGATAGTATACTTGACGACACAGAGGTAGGTAGAGCAGTGGCCTACTGTACCGTACTGCTATATATTATATACTGGTGGTCAGCAAACTGTGCAAAACTGAAATGCACCACAGGCATGGATGGATAGTATACTTGACGACACAGAGGTAGGTAGAGCAGTGGCCTACTGTACCATACTGCTATATATTATATACTGGTGGTCAGCAAACTGTGCAAAACTGAAATGCACCACAGGTATGGATGGATAGTATACTTGACGACACAGAGGTAGGTAGAGCAGTGGCCTACTGTACCGTACTGCTATATATTATATACTGGTGGTCAGCAAAATGTGCAAAACTGAAATGCACCACAGGTATGGATGGATAGTATACTTGACGACACAGAGGTAGGTAGAGCAGTGGCCTTCTGTACTGTACTGCTATATATTATATACTGGTGGTCAGCAAACTGTGCAAAACTGAAATGCACCACAGGCATGGATGGATAGTATACTTGACGACACAGAGGTAGGTAGAGCAGTGGCCTACTGTACCATACTGCTATATATTATATAATGGTGGTCAGCAAACTGTGCAAAACTGAAATGCACCACAGGTATGGATGGATAGTATACTTGACGACACAGAGGTAGGTAGAGCAGTGGCCTACTGTACCGTACTGCTATTTATTATATACTGGTGGTCAGCAAACTGTGCAAAACTGAAATGCACCACAGGTATGGATGGATAGTATACTTGACGACACAGAGGTAGGTAGAGCAGTGGCCTACTGTACCGTACTGCTATATATTATATACTGGTGGTCAGCAAACTGTGCAAAACTGAAATGCACCACAGGTATGGATGGATAGTATACTTGACGACACAGAGGTAGGTAGAGCAGTGGCCTACTGTACCATACTGCTATATATTATATACTGGTGGTCAGCAAACTGTGAAAAACTGAAATGCACCACAGGTATGGATGGATAGTATACTTGACGACACAGAGGTAGGTAGAGCAGTGGCCTTCTGTACCGTACTGCTATATATTATATACTGGTGGTCAGCAAACTGTGCAAAACTGAAATGCATTACAGGTATGGGTGGATAGTATACTTGACGACACAGAGGTAGGTAGAGCAGTGGCCTACTGTACCGTATTGCTATATATTATATACTGGTGGTCAGCAAAATGTGCGAAACTGAAATGCACCACAGGTATGGATGGATAGTATACTTGACGACACAGAGGTAGGTAGAGCAGTGGCCTTCTTTACCGTACTGCTATATATTATATACTGGTGGTCAGCAAACTGTGCAAAACTGAAATGCACCACAGGCATGGATGGATAGTATACTTGACGACACAGAGGTAGGTAGAGCAGTGGCCTACTGTACCATACTGCTATATATTATATACTGGTGGTCAGCAAACTGTGCAAAACTGAAATGCACCACAGGTATGGATGGATAGTATACTTGACGACACAGAGGTAGGTAGAGCAGTGGCCTACTGTACCGTACTGCTATATATTATATACTGGTGGTCAGCAAACTGTGCAAAACTGAAATGCACCACAGGTATGGATGGATAGTATACTTGACGACACAGAGGTAGGTAGAGCAGTGGCCTACTGTACCGTACTGCTATATATTATATACTGGTGGTCAGCAAAATGTGCAAAACTGAAATGCACCACAGGTATGGATGGATAGTATACTTGACGACACAGAGGTAGGTAGAGCAGTGGCCTTCTGTACTGTACTGCTATATATTATATACTGGTGGTCAGCGAACTGTGCAAAACTGAAATGCACCACAGGCATGGATGGATAGTATACTTGACGGCACAGAGGTAGATAGAGCAGTGGCCTACTGTACCATACTGCTATATATTATATAATGGTGGTCAGCAAACTGTGCAAAACTGAAATGCACCACAGGTATGGATGGATAGTATACTTGACGACACAGAGGTAGGTAGAGCAGTGGCCTACTGTACCGTACTGCTATTTATTATATACTGATGGTCAGCAAACTGTGCAAAACTGAAATGCACCACAGGTATGGATGGATAGTATACTTGACGACACAGAGGTAGGTAGAGCAGTGGCCTTCTGTACCGTACTGCTATATATTATATACTGGTGGTCAGCAAACTGTGCAAAACTGAAATGCACCACAGGTATGGATGGATAGTATACTTGACGACACAGAGGTAGGTAGAGCAGTGGCCTTCTGTAACGTACTGCTATATATTATATACTGGTGGTCAGCAAAATGTGCGAAACTGAAATGCACCACAGGTGTGGATGGATAGTATACTTGACGACACAGAGGTAGGTAGAGCAGTGGCCTTCTTTACCGTACTGCTATATATTATATGCTGGTGGTCAGCAAACTGTGCAAAACTGAAATGCACCTCAGGCGTGGAAGGATAGTATACTTGACGACACAGAGGTAGGTAGAGCAGTGGCCTACTGTACCATACTGCTATATATTATATACTGGTGGTCAGCAATCTGTGCAAAACTGAAATGCACCACAGGTATGGATGGATAGTATACTTGACGACACAGAGGTAGGTAGAGCAGTGGCCTTCTTTACCGTACTGCTATATATTATATACCGGTGGTCAGCAAACTGTGCAAAACTGAAATGCACCACAGGTATGGATGGATAGTATACCTGACGACACAGAGGTAGGTAGAGCAGTGGCCTACTATACCGTATTGCTATATATTATATACTGGTGGTTAGCAAAATGTGCGAAACTGAAATGCACCACAGGTATGGATGGATAGTATACTTGATGGCACAGAGGTAGGTAGAGAAGTGGCCTTCTTTACCATACTGCTATATATTATATACTGGTGGTCAGCAAACTGTGCAAAACTAAAATGCACCACAGGCATGGATGGATAGTATACTTGACGACACAGAGGTAGGTAGAGCAGTGGCCTACTGTACCATACTGCTACATATTATATACTGGTGGTCAGCAAACTGTGCAAAACTGAAATGCACCACAGGTATGGATGGATAGTATACTTGACGACACAGAGGTAGGTAGAGCAGTGGCCTTCTGTACCGTACTGCTATATATTATATACCGGTGGTCAGCAAACTGTGCAAAACTGAAATGCACCACAGGTATGGATGGATAGTATACTTGACGACACAGAGGTAGGTAGAGCAGTGGCCTTCTGTACCGTACTGCTATATATTATATACTGGTGGTCAGCAAAATGTGCGAAACTGAAATGCACCACAGGTGTGGATGGATAGTATACTTGACGACACAGAGGTAGGTAGAGCAGTGGCCTTCTTTACCGTACTGCTATATATTATATACTGGTGGTCAGCAAACTGTGCAAAACTGAAATGCACCACAGGCGTGGAAGGATAGTATACTCGACGACACAGAGGTAGGTAGAGCAGTGGCCTACTGTACCATACTGCTATATATTATATATTGGTGGTTAGCAATCTGTGCAAAACTGAAATGCACCATAGTATGGATGGATAGTATACTTGACGACACAGAGGTAGGTAGAGCAGTGGCCTACTGTACCGTACTGCTATATATTATATACTGGTGGTCAGCAAACTGTGCAAAACTGAAATGCACCACAGGTATGGATGGATAGTATACTTGACGACACAGAGGTAGGTAGAGCAGTGTCCTTCTGTACCGTACTGCTATATATTATATACTGGTGTTTAGCAAACTGTGCAAAAATGAAATGCACCACAGGTATGGATGGATAGTATACTTGACGACACAGAGGTAGGTAGAGCAGTGGACTACTGTACCGTACTGCTATATATATAGTTATACTGGTGGTCAGCAAAATTCTGCACTGTCCTCCTACTATATACTACAATGCAGCACAGATATGAAGCGTTTTTCAGGCAGAGAATGTATAATACTGGTGGTCACTGGTCAGCAAAACTCTGCACTGTCCTCCTACTATATAATACTGCTGGTCCCCAGTCCCCACAATAAAGCAATTAGCACACTGAGCACAGATATTTGCAGCACACTGAGCACAGATACGGAGCGTTTTTCAGACAGAGAACGTATAATACTGGTGGTCACTGGTCAGCAAAACTCTGCACTGTCCTCCTACTATATAATACTGCTGGTCCCCAGTCCCCACAATAAAGCAATTAGCACACTGAGCACAGATATTTGCAGCACACTGAGCACAGATACGGAGCGTTTTTCAGACAGAGAACGTATAATACTGGTGGTCACTGGTCAGCAAAACTCTGCACTGTCCTCCTACTATATAATACTGCTGGTCCCCAGTCCCCACAATAAAGCAATTAGCACACTGAGCACAGATATTTGCAGCACACTGAGCACAGATATGGAGCGTTTTTCAGGCAGAGAACGTAGATATTTGCACTTGCAGCACATTGAGCACAGATATTTGCAGCACACTGAGCACAGATATTTTCAGCACACTGAGCACAGATATTTGCAGCCCACTGAACATAGAAACTGAGAGGACGCCAGCCACGTCCTCTCACGATCATCTCCAATGCAGGAGTGAAAAATGGCGGCGACGCATGGCTCCTTATATAGAATACGAATGTCGCGAGAATCCGACTGCGGGATGATGACGTTCGGGCGTGCTCGGGTTAACCGAGCAAGGCGGGAGGATCCGAGTTGCTCGGACCCGTGCAAAAAAAGGTGAAGTTCGGGCGGGTTCGGATCCCGAGGATCCGAACCCGCTCATCACTAGTACGGACCCGCATGTTTTGGTTTTCAGTTATGACAAAACCACCCTCAGGTGTTTTGGTTCACATTTGGTTTTGGATTTCTTGAAAATTAATAAAAACAGCTAAAAACATGTAATTTGGACATATTTTTGTTCTTACCTCAGTATCATTAATTTCCAGTATTTCCAGTCACATTTGACTACCACACAGCTTACAATATTGTTCACCAATATTGACCAAAGACTTACTGGCTAAACTAAGCAAGAAAAGAAAAAAAGTTTCCAATTTTTAAGATCTCTGAATTATTTCTCCCGACCGCCAGTCACCCGAACCCAACCTGTTCTGAGAGGCATTTTTTTATTTTTTATTAACAGTTTCTTATATAGTGCAGCAAATTTCGTTGCACTTTACAATTGCAAAAATATAGATAGGCATAGGTAGGACCAACATTTGGAGGGCATGCTGGTCCTTGCAGTACCATTTGGATGATCATGGGGTGACTCCAGATGAGATAGCTTTCAATTTAAATATATTTTTGCATGTGCTATTATCGTGTAGAAGAACAAAAAGCAATTATATAACCCAGAGTGGGTGCTAGTATCATGTAGCATTAGGGACCACAAGCATCAGAGAAGCCTTGCAGAGGCTTGGTGGCTTAACCATATCTTTGCAAATATATGTTACTAAGCTTTTTGAATTTCAATTATCATGTAGTGTTCAAGTTATATATATATATATATATATATATATATATATATCTCCAAGAACAAGCTGGCACTCATGAAGACTTAATAAATGCGCAGACACAGTAATGTGATCAACGTTTCAGGGCTGCTGCCCTTTTATCAAGACCATCTGTAATATACAAATATAAAACATTTATACCTTACCCACACCTCGTGCACTTGCTTCCACGGCGCCCGCTGTGAGCCGATGACGTCATTGGCGCGCACCCGCGCCGGCGACCCAGCATCAAAGGGGGGCGTGGAAAATCCTAGTGACGTCCCATCACCATGGTAACCCGTTCTGTCTACGGAAATAAAAACATGTAACAGAGATTCACCCGTAGCCCGCAATACATACAGCACAATAGGTCTAGGGGGACTAATGGATTATAGTAAACTGATATCATATGTCACCCGGAAACAAACTTGTCAACCTAAAGAGGCACATTAACTGATATACGGAATCTACATGAGACTGAATTATAATAACAGATGTCTAAAGAACCTAGTACTGTCACTGTAACCCGGTTCATATCTCTTCAAAGTATGTAGAAAAAGGCAGTGCTATTATCACAAATTATAGGAAGCTGGTAAATGATAGAATTTCATTGAGTCCAAAAGGCTTCATGGACTGTAGTGTATGGATCCACCAGGATTCTTTTTGAAGTAAGATTCGACCTCGGTTGCCTCCTCTTGGGGATTCAGGTACTCCATCAATGATTTTATAACGTATAGATGACATACTGTGTTGTAACTCCTTGAAATGATGGGCTACCGGCTGGTCCGAGCCCCGTCCCTCCAAAGCCGCACGTATACTAGATCGATGTAACGCTATTCTTTCTTTAAACTGGCGAATAGTCTTGCCAATGTATAATAACCCGCAAGGGCATTTAATATAGTATATAACGTATCGGCTTGTACAGGTATAAGGTCGTTTAATCCTAAACTCCTTTCCTGAGCGTGGATGATGGAAAACAGCACCTGGTTCCAAACTGCTGCATGTGGTACACCCGAGGCATTTAAAGTTACCTGGCTTCCTTGTCAAGAAATGGCCAGGCGGTGATACTTTAAGATTAGAAACGTCATTATGTACCACCCAACCTTTGATGTTTCTTCCTCTTCGATAAGAGGGTAAAATCTTCACTCCTTTGATAGACTGTAATTGTTTGTCTTGGGTGATGATAGGCCAAATTTGTTTGGCCTTCTGCATGGTACTCATACTGGTGGTGGAAAAATCTTGAGTCCAAACTATGAAGTCCGGCTTTCTTGTATTTTGGGTTTTGTTTAATAAGCTTATTCTATCATGCTTCAAAGCCCTGCTTTTGGCTTCCCTTAGATGTTTTAGTTTATAACCTCTTTCTATGAATTTTCGTGTCATGATGTCCATCTGTTTAATGGTCTCAGCTTGATCACTGCAGATACGCCTGATCCTCATGTATTGGGAATATGGCAATCCCCATTTAAGGGTCGGCGGGTGGTGACTGTTAGCATGCAGCGTGGTATTTATGTCTGTTTCTTTGACAAATAAAGAGGTGTGCAAGTGGTGCAGATGATCTTGTTTGATAGCCACATCTAGATAGTGTATTTCTTCATAGCTGGTAGAATATGTGAATTTTATGGAGTCATCCAACCGGTTGATGTCAAGCATAGCCTGTTGGAAACTCTCTTGCGATCCTGACCATAATACAAAGATATCATCTATGTAGCGGAAGTATGCTTTAATACTACCCGCTACATTAGGATTAGTTAGAAAGAGGTCATTTTCCACTTCTCGCATAAAGATGTTTGCAAAGCTCGGGGCCACGCAAGACCCCATCGCGCACCCCGAGCATTGCCGGAAAAATCTACCATCGAAAATGAAGTAATTTTGTGCTAGAGTTAACTCCAGTAACTTAATGAAGAAATTGATGTCTGGACCATTATATTTGTGACTGCCTGTGATGCACCGTCTGATGGCTTCAATACCTCTTTGATGGGGGATGTTGGTATATAAGCTGATCACATCTATGGTGCACATCAGGTAGTTCTCCGGCAGCGGTGACAGCTTCTCCAATTGTAACAAGAAGGCCGTAGTATCTTTCAGACAGACCTTTTGATCTTGTACAACCGGCTGCAGGAAGAAATCTAAGTATTTAGAAATGTTGTAGAAGAGGGAATCTCTTGCCTCTATTATAGGTCTTCCTGGCGGGTTCACGGGATTTTTATGAAGTTTGGGGATCGTATAAAGAACCGGGATAATAGGCCAGTCCTGTATTAATGTTTCTTTTATCTTGTAATTTATGATATTATCTTCCACGGCTTTGTTCAAAATGTCATCTATTTCTGCTTTAAATATAGACGTTGGATCCGAGGGTAACTCCTGGTAAGTAGTTTCATCCGCAAGCTGTTTGTATACTTCAGACTTATATACTTATATATATATATATATATATATTAAAGATGTGCACCGGACATTTTTCGGGTTTTGTGTTTTGGTTTTGGATTCGGTTTCGCGGCCGTGTTTTGGATTCGGACGCGTTTTGGCAAAACCTCCCTGAATTTTTTTTGTCGCATTCAGGTGTGTTTTGGATTCGGGAGTTTTTTTTAAAAAAAAACTCAAAAACAGCTTAAATCATAGAATTTGGGGGTAATTTTGATCCCATAGTATTATTAACCTCAATAACCATAATTTCCACTCATTTTCAGTCTATTCTGAACACCTCACACCTCACAATATTATTTTTAGTCCTAAAATTTGCACCGAGGTCGCTGGATGACTAAGCTAAGCGACCCAAGTGGCCGACACAAACACCTGGCCCATCTAGGAGTGGCACTGCAGTGTCAGACAGGATGGCACTTAAAAAAATAGTCCCCAAACAGCACATGATGCAAAGAAAAAAAGAGGTGCACCAAGGTCGCTGGATGGCTAAGCTAAGCGACCCAAGTGGCCGGCACAAACACCTGGCACATCTAGGAGTGGCACTGCAGTGTCAGACAGGATGGCACTTAAAAAAATTAGCCCCAAACATCACATGATGCAGAGATAAATGAAAAAAAAGAGGTGCAAGATGGAATTGTCCTTGGGCCCTCCCACCCACCCTTATGTTGTATAAACAGGACATGCACACTTTAACAAACCCATCATTTCAGTGACAGGGTCTGCCAAACGACTGTGGCTGAAATTACTGGTTTGGGCCCCCACCAAAAATAAGCAATCAATCTCTCCTTGCACAAACTGGCTCTACAGAGGCAAGATGTCCACCTCCTCCTCATCGTCCGATTCCTCACCCCTTTCACTGTGTACATCCCCCTCCTCACAAATTATTAATTCGTCCCCACTGGAATGCACCATCTCAGGTCCCTGTGTACTTTCTGGAGCCAATTGCTGGTGAATGTCTCCACGGAGGAATTGATTATAATTCATTTTGATGAACATCATCTTCTCCACATTTTCTGGAAGTAACCTCGTACGCCGATTGCTGACAAGGTGACCGGCTGCACTAAACACTCTTTCGGAGTACACACTGGAGGGGGGGCAACTTAGGTAAAATAAAGCCAGTTTGTGCAAGGGCCTCCAAATTGCCTCTTTTTCCTGCCAGTATACGTACGGACTGTCTGACGTGCCTACTTGGATGCGGTCACTCATATAATCCTCCACAATTCTTTCAATGGTGACAGAATCATATGCAGTGACAGTAGACGACATGTCAGTAATCGTTGGCAGGTCCTTCAGTCCGGACCAGATGTCAGCACTCGCCCCAGACTGCCCTGCATCACTGCCAGCGGGTGGGCTCGGAATTCTAAGCCTTTTCCTTGCAGCCCCAGTTGCAGGAGAATGTGAAGGAGGAGCTGTTGACGAGTCACGTTCCGCTTGACTTGACAAGTGTCTCACCAGCAGGTCTTTGCACCTCTGCAGACTTGTGTCTGCCGGAAAGAGAGATATAACGTAGGCTTTAAACCTAGGATCGAGCATGGTGGCCAAAATGTAGTGCTCTGATTTCAACAGATTGACCACCCGTGAATCCTGGTTAAGCGAATTAAGGACTCCATCCACAAGTCCCACATGCCTAGCGGAATCGCTCCGTTTTAGCTCCTCCTTCATTCTCTCCAGCTTCTTCTGCAAAAGCCTGATGAGGGGAATGACCTGACTCAGGCTGGCAGTGTCTGAACTGACTTCACATGTGGCAAGTTCAAAGGGTTGCAGAACCTTGCACAACGTTGAAATCATTCTCCACTGCGCTTAAGTCAGGTGCATTCCCCCTGCTTTGCCTATATCGTAGGCAGATGTATAGGCTTGAATGGCCTTTTTCTGCTCCTCCATCCTCTGAAGCATATAGAGGGTTGAATTCCACCTCGTTACCACCTCTTGCTTCAGCTGATGGCAGACCATGTTCAGGAGTGTTTGCTGGCGCTCCAGTCTTCGGCACGCGGTGGCTAAATGCCGAAAGTCGGCCGCAATTTTTTGGGCCACCGACAGCATCTCCTGTCGTTTTTAAAAAAATTCTGCACCACCAAATTCAATGTATGTTCAAAACATGGGATGTGCTGGAATTTTCCCAGATGTAATGCACGCACAATATTGGTGGCGTTGTCCGATGTCACAAATCCCCAGGAGAGTCCAATTGGGGTAAGCCATTCTGCAATGATGTTCCTCAGTTTCCGTAAGAGGTTGTCAGCTGTGTGCCTCTTATCGAAAGCGGTGATACAAAGCGTAGCCTGCCTAGGAACGAGTTGGCGTTTGCGAGATGCTGCTACTGGTGCCGCCGCTGCTGTTCTTGCTGCGGGAGGCAAAACATCTACCCAGTGGGCTGTCACAGTCATATAGTCCTGAGTCTGCCCTGCTCCACTTGTCCACATGTCCGTGGTTAAGTGGACATTGGGTACAACTGTATTTTTTAGGACACTGGTGACTCTTTTTCTGACGTCTGTGTACATTCTCTGTATCGCCTGCCTAGAGAAATGGAACCTAGATGGTATTTGGTATCTGGGACACAGTACCTCAAGCAATTCTCTAATTCCCTGTGAATTAACGGTGGATACCGGACACACGTTTAACACCACAGCAGCTGCCAAGACCTGAGTTATCTGCTTTGCAGCAGGATGACTGCTGTGATATTTCATCTTCCTCGCAAAGGACTATTGGACAGTCAATTGCTTACTGGAAGTAGTACAAGTGGTCTTCCGACTTCCCCTCTCAGATGACGATCGACTCCAAGCAGCAACAACAGCAGCGCCAGCAGCAGTAGGCGTTATACTCAAGGATCCATCGGAGGAATCCTAGTTAGGAGAGGACTCATCAGACTTGCCAGTGACATGGCCTGCAGGACTATTGGTGTTCCTGTCTAAGGAGGAAATTAACACTGAGGGAGTTGGTGGAGTGGTTTGCAGGAGCTTGGGTACAAGAGGAAGGGATTTAGTTGTCAGTGGACTGCTTCCGCTGTCACCCAAAGTTTTTGAACTTGTCAATGACTTCTGATGAATGCGCTCGAGGTGACGTATAAGGGAGGATGTTCCGAGGTGGTTAACGTCCTTACCCCTACTTATTACAGCTTGACAAAGGCAACACACGGCTTGACACCAGTTGTCCGTATTTCTGTTGAAATAATTCCACACCGAAGAGGTGATTTTTTTTTGTAATTTGACCAGGCATGTCAATGGCTATATTCGTCCCACGGACAACAGGTGTCTCCCCGGGTGCCTGACTTAAACAAACCACCTCACCATCAGAATCCTCCTTGTCAATTTCCTCCTCAGCGCCAGCAACACCCATATCCTCATCCTGGTGTACTTCAACAGTGACATCTTCAATTTGACTATCAGGAACTGGACTGCTGGTGCTCCTTCCAGCACTTGCAGGGGGCGTGCAAATGGTGGGAGGCGCCACCTCTTCCCGTCCAGTGTTGGGAAGGTCAGGCATCGCAACCGACACAATTGGACTCTCCTTGGGGATTTGTGATTTAGAAGAACGTACAGTTCTTTGCTGTGCTTTTGCCAGCTGAAGTCTTTTCATTTTTCTAGCGGGAGGATGAGTGCTTCCATCCTCATGTGAAGCTGAACCACTAGCCATGAACATAGGACAGGGCCTCAGCCGTTCCTTGCCACTCCGTGTTGTAAATGGCATATTGGCAAGTTTACGCTTCTCATCAGACGCTTTTAATTTAGATTTTTGGGTCATTTTACTGAACTTTTGTTTTTGGGATTTTACATGCTCTCTACTATGACATTGGGCATCAGCCTTGGCAGACGACGTTGATGGCATTTCATCGTCTCGGCCATGACTAGTGGCAGCAGGTTCAGCACGAGGTGGAAGTGGATCTTGATCTTTCCCTATTTTACCTTCCACATTTTTGTTCTCCATTTTTTAATGTGTGGAATTATATGCCAGTAATATATCAATAGCAATGGCCTACTGTACTGTACTATATATGTATACTGTTGGTCACCAAAATGCTGCACTATAATACTAGAAGCTATAGAAAAGTATATATATTACTGTATATACATATCAGTACAGAGCGGTGTAACTGTGACACATGTGTCCTGACAAGCAGTATAGAATCTATAGAATAGTATATATATTACTGTATATATCAGTACAGAGTGGTGTAACTGTGACACATGTGTCCTGACAAGCAGTATAGAAGCTATAGAATAGTATATATATTACTGTATATACATATCAGTACAGAGCGGTGTAACTGTGACACATGTGTCCTGACAAGCAGTATAGAATCTATAGAATAGTATATATATTACTGTATATATCAGTACAGAGTGGTGTAACTGTGACACATGTGTCCTGACAAGCAGTATAGAAGCTATAGAATAGTATATATATTACTGTATATATCAGTACAGAGTGGTGTAACTGTGACACATGTGTCCTGACAAGCAGTATTGAAGCTATAGACTAGTATATATATTACTGTATATATATATATATCAGTACAGAGCGGTGTAACTGTGACACATGTGTCCTGACAAGCAGTATAGAAGCTATAGAATAGTATATATATTACTGTATATATCAGTACAGAGCGGTGTAACTGTGACACATGTGTCCTGACAAGCAGTATTGAAGCTATAGACTAGTATATATATTACTGTATATATCAGTACAGAGTGGTGTAACTGTGACACATGTGTCCTGACAAGCAGTATAGAAGCTATAGAATAGTATATATATTACTGAATATATATCAGTACAGAGCGGAGTAACTGTGACACATGTGTCCTGACAAGCAGTATAGAAGCTATAGAATAGTATATATATTACTGTATATATATATATATATATATATATATATATATATCAGTACAGAGCGGTGTAACTGTGACACATGTGTCCTGACAAGCAGTATAGAAGCTATAGAATAGTATATATATTACTGTATATATATATATATATATATATATATATCAGTACAGAGCGGTGTAACTGTGACACATGTGTCCTGACAAGCAGTATAGAAGCTATAGAATAGTATATATATTACTGTATATATATATATATATCAGTACATAGCGGTGTAACTGTGACACATGTGTACTGACAAGCAGTATAGAAGCTATAGAATAGTATATATATTACTGTATAAGTATATATATATATATATATATCAGTACAGAGCGGTGTAACTGTGAAACATGTGTCCTGACAAGCAGTATAGAAGCTATAGAATAGTATATATATTACTGTATATATATATATATATATATATATATTAGAACAGAGCGGTGTAACTGTGACACATGTGTCCTGACAAGCAGTATAGAAGCTATAGAATAGTATATATATTACTGTATATATATATCAGTATAGAGCGGTGTAACTGTGACACATGTGTCCTGACAAGCAGTATAGAAGCTATAGAATAGTATATATATTACTGTATATATATATATATCAGTACAGAGCGGTGTAACTGTGACACATGTGTCCTGACAAGCAGTATAGAAGCTATAGAATAGTATATATATTACTATATATTGTTACGCACACCAGTGCTAACAGGAGTATACCGGTGTATGAACAGAGAGGGAAGCAAAGCAAACGAACTCACAGACAGTATAACATAACATACACAGGAGGTGATGGAATAACTAATAAACACAAAGTGAACGGGGAAGCCCAAAGGCTCAGGAATTGGGTGTCTCCCTAGTGTCAGGAATGCTCAGATGGAATAGAGCGGACAATGAAGCGATGTGTAGTGATTTCACATGTGGAGCACCTGAAATGATGTTGCTAAGAGCAACAGAAAAAACCCCAAAGGGTTACCAACGGGTGTGGGAATAAACTCCTTGGTCAGAGATAGAAATATAGACACAAGGAGAGTATCCACAATCCTAACCCCCACTTGCAGGGCACAGGTTCAGCTTACTGCCACTAAACTGACACCTGGACGCCCTGCACAGTGAGGGAGGATTAAGCAAGCAGGTCTGAGAGTACAGCCGCAAACCTGCTGGGTTCACAGAATAGCAAAAGAACCCCAGCAGGTCAAACAACTGACTCCAGTCTTACTGCTAGGTCCGGATTGGCAGAATGAAGTACCGAATCCCAAGGCCTATTCGCAGTAAGCAACAAGTAAATACAAAGTCACACAGTACTTGCTAACTCTCTGGAACTGACTAACAAACAAAGATTCAGCAGCATTTGCCTAGCCTGAGAGGATGGTTTATATAGCAGGTGCTGTCCACGCCCCACTCAGACCTCACAGACTGTGAGCACAAAACCAGCGCCGGATTCCCTGCCGTGCACAGAGCCTGTAACCACTACACAGTAAAAACCCGGACCGGAGTATCAGCTGCGCTCAGGTTACTTCGCTAACACTTGCCTCCCGGTTGCCATGGCGACGTGGCAGCACAGAGCAGGAGATCCTAACAGTACCCCCCCTCTGACGAGGGGTCAAAGAACCCCTACCACCGGGTTTATCGGGGAACTGCGAGAAGAAAGAGCGTATCAGTCTGGGGGCATGAAGATCACAACTGCGCACCCACGACCGCTCCTCCGGACCATACTCCTTCCAGTGCACCAAAAATGACAGCCGACCCCGAACCACCTTGGAGTCAAGAACCCTTTCAACCACAAACTCCCTCTGACCCCGTATCAGAAGAGGAGAAGGTCTTCCACTGGAAGAAGGATTACTAACCGCCAGTTTTAAAAGGGAACAATGAAATGTTTTATTGATACCCAATGAACGGGGCAGATCTAACTGAAATGCCACTGGATTGATAACCCTGGTGATCTTATAAGGGCCGATGAACCGGGGGCCTAACTTATGAGATGGCTGTCTCAACTTCAAATTCTTGGTGGACAACCAGACGAAGTCTCCTAATTTGAAGCTGCAGGGTCTTCTCCGCTTATCAAAAACCCTTTTGGTCACTAATGACACAGACACAAGGGCTTTCTTCACTTTCCTCGAAATACCCCTAAGGACCGAAACAACAGAGGAACCACCAGGCGTGGAATCCAGGAGGTCAAAAGAATTGGCCTTAGGATGATGCCCATACACACAAAGGAAGGGAGAGATCCCTGTAGCAGAGTGAGCCGCGTTGTTATAAGCAAACTCCGCCATGGACAGATGAGCAACCCAGTCAGTATGACACTTGGAGACATAACACCTGAGGAACTGCTCCAAGGACTGGTTCACCCTCTCAGTCTGCCCATTAGACTGTGGATGGTAGCCTGACGACAAGCTCACAGAAATCTGGAGATCAGAACAAAATGCCCTCCAGAATTTGGCCACAAACTGGGATCCACGGTCAGAGACCACATCAAGTGGCAACCCGTGGAGGTGCACAACATGCTGCATAAATAACTCAGACAGGCGTCTGGCCGATGGCAACCCAACCAGTGGAACGAAATGCGCCATCTTCGAAAACCTGTCAACGACAACCCAAATGGCTGTCATCCCCGAGGATTTGGGCAGGTCCACCACAAAATCCATGGAAATGTGGGTCCATGGCTTAGACGGAATAGAGAGTGGATGTAATGGGCCGACAGGAACCCCTCTAGGAGTTTTATTTTGGGCACAAACGTCACATGCCTGAACCCACTGATCCAGATCCCTAGCCACCGAGGGCCACCACACCGCTCTAGACAGCAACTCCCGAGTTCTGGCAATACCCGGATGCCCTGCCGACCTCTTGGCATGGAATTCCAGGAACACTCGCTGTCTTAACCTAGGAGGCACAAACAAAAGACCTACCGGAAGGTCTGGAGGAGCCTGCTCCTGTGCTCTAAGGACTAATGACAAGAGGTCCTGGGTAATGCTCACTTTAATACATGATGGGGACACAATGGGCAATGGCTCCTCGGTGGTCTCTTGAACTGGAGCAAAACTCCGCGAGAGCGCATCAGCCTTGATGTTTTTTGACCCAGGGCGATATGTTATCAAAAAATTAAAGCGAGCAAAAAACAAAGCCCATCGTGCCTGCCTGGCATTGAGCCGCTTCGCTGACTCTAAATATGCCAGATTCTTATGGTCGGTGAGAATTGAGACCACAAACTTAGCCCCCTCAAGCCAGTGTCTCCACTCCCCGAGTGCATCCTTTATAGCCAACAATTCCCGGTTACCCACATCATAATTCATTTCGGCAGACGAAAATTTACGGGAAAAGTAAGCACAGGGATGAAGGCGATTATCAGACACCCCCATCTGAGAGAGCACTGCCCCAATACCTATCTCAGAGGCATCCACTTCTACCACAAAAGGACGCTCTGGATCTGGGTGTCGCAGCACCTTGGCCGAGACAAATGCCCTTTTGAGACGGGCAAAGGCCGCTTTGGCCTCACAAGACCAGTGAGCAACATCCGCCCCTTTCTTAGTGAGTGCCACCAAGGGGGCCACTATAGACGAAAATCCAGCGATAAACCGTCTATAAAAATTTGCAAAGCCCAGAAAACGCTGAAGCGCCTTCAAACTAGTGGGCTGCACCCAATCCAGGACTGCCTGTACCTTAGAACCCTCCATTTGGAAACCTTCTGAGGAGATAATATACCCTAGAAATGCGATTTGCTGGACTTCAAACTCGCACTTCTCCAGCTTCGCCCCAAGCTGGTGGTCTCTGAGTTTCTGGAGGACTAAGCGTACATGCTTCCGATGTTCCTCCAGGGAATGAGAGAAGATTAGGATGTCATCTAGATAAACAACTAAGAATCTATCCAAATATTCCCTGAGCACATCGTTCATGAATTCCTGGAAGACTGCCGGGGCATTAGAGAGCCCAAAAGGCATCACCAAATATTCATAATGCCCTGAGTGGGTATTAAAGGCAGTCTTCCATTCATCCCCCTCTCTTATTCGGATTAGATTGTAAGCACCGCGTAGGTCAATCTTAGAAAAAATGGTGGCAGTACGAAGCTGGTCAAACAAAACCGAAATGAGAGGCAGTGGGTACGAGTTTTTAATCGTGATACGGTTCAATTCCCTGAAGTCGATGCAGGGTCGCAACGAACCGTCCTTTTTACCCACGAAAAAGAACCCCGACCCAACTGGGGACTGTGAGGGTCTGATAAATCCCTTAGCCAAGTTCTCCTGAATGTACTCTGCCATAGCCTGAGTCTCAGGACGTGACAGGGAGTACAACCTGCTCTTGGGAAGCTTAGCATCCGGCAACAAATCAATGGCACAGTCATAAGGGCGATGGGGAGGTAGTACCTCTGCAACTTTTTTGGAGAACACATCCGCAAAATCTGCATAACATCCTGGCAATCCTGGCAAACTTAGCTGCGAGAGCCTGACTGGAAGGCTCAAGCAACTCCTGAAACAATCAGTACCCCAACTAAGAATCTCCCCAGAGACCCAGTCAAATTGAGGGTTATGGGCCCTTAACCAGGGTAACCCCAAAACCAATGGGGCAAAAGAACAGACAGTCACATAAAAAGACAATTTTTCAGAGTGTGTGGCTCCAATAAACAAAGGAATTTGGCTGGTGCAGGAGGTAATTTTACCCTGGGACAATGGTTCCCCGTTTAACCCACAGATCTCAATCTCTGAAGGTACTGAGGGAACAGAGTGTTCCAGGGCGAATTGACGGTCCATGAAAACCCCATCGGCCCCACTGTCAACAAAGGCCTCAGTCTTGACAGTTTGACCGAGGATCTCCAAAGTCACCGGAATGAGAAAAGTCTTTTTGGGAAATTCTGACTTCTGGCCTGACAGGATATTTCCCATCACCCTCAGGCCCTGAAGTTTTCCGTTTTTTCTGGGCATGATACTACAACATGACCTTTATTCCCACAGTACAAACACAAACCCTGCTGTCTCCTCCGTGTCTTCTCACGCGAGGAGAGGCGGGTAGCCCCAATCTGCATAGGCTCCTCGGAATATTCCTCAGAGTCTGAGGTTCCCTTGGGAAAAAAGGAAACTGCGGTCTCCCTTTCAAGCCTACGCTCTCTCAGCCGTCTATCCACCCGGATGGATAACTGCATGAGCTGATCTAAGCTATCAGGCGAGGGATATTGTACCAGTTGGTCCTTTATCTGGTCAGAAAGGCCTCTTCGGTACTGGTTTCTTAGGGCTGGGTCATTCCACTGGGTATCATGAGCCAACCTCCGAAACTCCGTACTATAAACCTCAGCTGGCCGTCGCCCTTGCTAAAGAACCGTAATCTGAGCCTCGGCTGAAGCCATCTTGTCAGGGTCATCATACAAAATGCCCAGTGCCGTAAAAAAAGCATCAACACTTTTAAGCGACGGACAGTCAGGCTGTAACCCATATGCCCAGACCTGTGGGTCTCCTTGTAGCAAGGAAATCACCATGCCCACCCGCTGAATCTCCGACCCAGAAGACTGGGGCCTAAGCCTGAAATATAGCTTACAGCTCTCCTTGAAACAAAAGAACTACGAGCGATCTCCAGAAAAACCATCCGGGAGATTTACTTTCGGCTCCTTAACCCCTGAACTTGCCGCTGCTGCTGCGGGAGCTCTGCTAGCGGCCTGCGGGGTGTTCATTTTAATGGACATCTCATTAAATTGTCGAGTCAGGACCTGCACCTGATCGACCACCTGTTGCAAAGTATTTTGAGGGGTATGCTCCATATTCCCACAAAATTTCAACAGGAGTAGGGCTGCTGAATATGTTACGCACACCAGTGCTAACAGGAGTATACCGGTGTATGAACAGAGAGGGAAGCAAAGCAAACGAACTCACAGACAGTATAACATAACATACACAGGAGGTGATGGAATAACTAATAAACACAAAGTGAACGGGGAAGCCCAAAGGCTCAGGAATTGGGTGTCTCCCTAGTGTCAGGAATGCTCAGATGGAATAGAGCGGACAATGAAGCGATGTGTAGTGATTTCACATGTGGAGCACCTGAAATGATGTTGCTAAGAGCAACAGAAAAAACCCCAAAGGGTTACCAACGGGTGTGGGAATAAACTCCTTGGTCAGAGATAGAAATATAGACACAAGGAGAGTATCCACAATCCTAACCCCCACTTGCAGGGCACAGGTTCAGCTTACTGCCACTAAACTGACACCTGGACGCCCTGCACAGTGAGGGAGGATTAAGCAAGCAGGTCTGAGAGTACAGCCGCAAACCTGCTGGGTTCACAGAATAGCAAAAGAACCCGAGCAGGTCAAACAACTGACTCCAGTCTTACTGCTAGGTCCGGATTGGCAGAATGAAGTACCGAATCCCAAGGCCTATTCGCAGTAAGCAACAAGTAAATACAAAGTCACACAGTACTAGCTAACTCTCTGGAACTGACTAACAAACAAAGATTCAGCAGCATTTGCCTAGCCTGAGAGGATGGTTTATATAGCAGGTGCTGTCCACGCCCTACTCAGACCCCACAGACTGTGAGCACAAAACCAGCGCCGGATTCCCTGCCGTGCACAGAGCCTGTAACCACTACACAGTAAAAACCCGGACCGGAGTATCAGCTGCGCTCAGGTTACTTCGCTAACACTTGCCTCCCGGTTGACATGGCGACGTGGCAGCACAGAGCAGGAGATCCTAACATATATATATATCAGTACAGAGCGGTGTAACTGTGACACATGTGTCCTGACAAGCAGTATAGAAGCTATAGAATAGTATATATATTACTGTATATATATATCAGTACAGAGCGCTGTAACTGTGACACATGTGTCCTGACAAGCAGTATAGAAGCTATAGAATAGTATATATATTACTGTATATATATATATATCAGTACAGAGTGGTGTAACTGTGACACATGTGTCCTGACAAGCAGTATAGAAGCTATAGAAAAGTATATATATTACTGTATATATCAGTACAGAGCAGTGTAACTGTGACACATGTGTCCTGACAAGCAGTATAGAAGCTATAGAATAGTATATATTACTATATATATATATATATATATCAGTACAGAGTGGTGTAACTGTGACACATGTGTCCTGACAAGCAGTATAGAAGCTATAGAATATTTTATATTATTATACTGGTGGTCCCCAGTCCCCACAATGCAGCACACTGAGCACAGAGATTTGCAGCACACTGAGCACAGATATGGAGCGTTTTCAGGCAGAGAACGTAGATATTTTCAGCACACTGAGCACAAATTATTTGCAGCACACTGAGCACAGATATTTTCAGCACACTGAGCACAGATTACGGAGCTTTTCAGGGGAGAGAACACTGCCACGTCCTCTCCGTCCAATGCACGAGTGAAAATGGCGGCGACGCGCGGCTCCTTATATAGAATACGAATATCGCGAGACTCCGACAGCGGGATGATGACGTTCGGGCGCGTTCTGGTTAACCGAGTAAGGCGGGAAGATCCAAGGCTGCCTCAGAACCGTGTAAAATGGGTGAAGTTCGGGGGGGTTCGGATCCCGAGGAACCGAACCCGCTCATCTCTAATATATATGTGTGTGTGTGTGTGTGTGTGTGTGTGTGTGTGAGAACAAAAGAGGGTAACAAGTGCCTATGGTGTAGTATTTCTTTCAAGGGTGCATAGTCAACACGCCACTCATAAAACTGCATACGAGATTGTAACTTGTGTTTAAAGCATATCAATCCACTGCCTCATATTCCTCAACCAATACCGGAATCATGCTATTTTGGGAGTATTAATGGAAAAGACTCAACTCTTGAATCTTAGCACTCCTGCTCTGCTGGCGCCTCCTCACACCACAGTCACTGGAGAGACCAGTCACTGGGGTAGTGAACTGTTGGAGGAGGGTCTCCAGTGACTGGGATGTGAGGAAGCTTCTCATGTGTAATAAATTATTTGTGAAGATCTCTCTCTTCTTCCGGGTGATTAGCAGGAAACCTTAAAAGTAAAATATAGTCTCCCAACAGCGGGAAGAATGCCCATAGTGTAATAACGTTTAAAAAAAAAGAAAAGAATATAAACACAAAAACCATATATACAAGATGGACCCGTACAATGAATAAAAAATTAGAGAGGCTTATCTGATATCCTTATGGAGGAGTATGGTGTCTTCCCAGATACAACCTCACAGGATCACAACTACAAGATTTGTAGTTGTGATCCTGTGAGGTTGTATCTGTCCCTGTGATAAAGGAGTAGTGCTGTTCAGGATTTGAAATTTCTTAAGACCCATTTTTGGTGATACTTATTGAAGCAGATGTGGATTGTAGGGTTCTACTATCCTTGAAGAGATTAGGGAATATTACATCATCTAACTTCAATCTAATTGTTATTTTCTGTTACGATGAAGTCTATTTAGATACCATATCAATTGAAACGAACGTGTGATTGGATGTAACGTTGAGAATTTTAACCAGTTTTAACCAGTGGTAATCCATTCTGTTATAAGAACTGATTGTAAATCCCTGATGAAGTCCTAACGGACGAAACGCGTTGGGTTTTGCGATATTGGGTTAATAAAGCCTCTGCCACAAGCATCTGGTTGGAGATACATCTCTTTCAAGTTCTGACTGTGATCACCTGACTGTAAATTCCTCACATCAACTGGAAAATATCTATGTATAAGATTGTTATATTGTTTTATTGAATTTTTAGAAATTTGTACCAATGACGAATGTTTAGGTTACAAATATCATTCATTTTTGTATGAATAAAAACTTTTAAATATTGTCATACTAAAGGCATATTGGCTCCCACGAGAATCTTTTTCTATTTCCATACACATATATATATATATATATATATATATCTCCTATATAATAGCCCTATTCTGTGACCTTGTGATTCATTTGCTAACGCTGGGCGGAGTCACAACAGTGGGCGGAGTTATTCAAATGAGTCACAGAGATCTGGCCAAATCTACAGGAGACTAGGAGCAGAAGCAGATAGCATGGACATTGGGCATGTCACAGACAGGGCTGCATACCTCCCAGCTTTCTGCAGGAGCTTTCTCCAGGCAGAAGGAGGGAAACACTCGGCGAAAAGGGGGCGTGGCTTCACGGGAGGGTCCCCGTTTTCGTCAGTGAGGGGGCATGCCCAGCGCTCTGTGAGCTGCTGGCATGCCCCCAGGGGCTGATTATGAGTCCGGGGGGCCCAGGGCACTTGAGACAGGGGAGCCCTATCTCATTGCTGTGCCTGCTGGGGGTTGGGGGCGTGGCCTAATCGCGGACCACGCGACCACGCCCCCTTATGCAAATTCCGATTTTTGTTTTTATTTTTTTTATGGGATTTTGGCCCCTCAGCTAGGGCTAAATCCAGAGGAGGTGGTCGCTCCCCCCTACACACCCGCACAGGGAGAAGAAAGCAGGGAGACTGCTGCCTCCCTGCAACACCACAGACCTGCCAATATGCAGCAGCGTGTGCTGACTGTAGCACAATGCTGCCACTGTTGCTGGCAGGACGGGGGGGGGGAGCTTCTGAGCAGGGACAGAGCTACTCCAGCCGAGGGGGCCTCTAAAACTGTGGGGCCAACGGTACGTATCCCCCGCCCCCCCCCTTAATCCGGCTCTGCTGCTGGAACCCCCCCATTAATCCGTACCCCCTGATGCCCCCTCTCCCTCTGTCTCCACTATTCACCGCTGCTCTGCTAAGCAGAACAGCGAGTACAGGAGCTTTCCAACTGCCCCCCCCACCGCAGGACACTGCGACCCGCGGGTGGGACAGCGGGACAGACCCCAAAAAATGGGACTGTCCCGCGAAAATAGGGACATTTGGGAGGTATGGGGGTGTGTGAGGGGTATGTCATACAGACAGACGGGCACCGGCTCACTGTGTGCTTGACCCCCCACATCGGCATACTCAGCAGGGTCTCTCTGGTGCGGAGGAGCGTCACTTTCTGACACACTCCACGCTTCTTAGCTGCAGTTTAGTGAGGCACCTGCCGCTGTGCAGGTTCCATACTGCCTCTGTTATCTCCAGCCCCGGCAACCCCACCGCTAGCTGCAGCGCTGCCACCCGCAGTGGAGTGCGCCAAGCTCATTCACACACTTTAGCTGGCGGGTAGCGCTGCAGAAATCCGAGCTGCTTGCAGGCTCTGACCCACTCCTCCCTCCAGCCGCAGCGTCTCCTGGGAGCTAACCAGTCACTCCCAGTCTCCCCTTACCACAGTGCCCGGAAGCCGTGAGGTCCGCGCCACGTGCATGCTATGACCCCCTCCTCCCTCCAGCCGCAGCATCTCCTGGGGGCTAACCAGTCATTTCCAGTCTCACCTTACCACAGTGCCCGGCAGCTGCGCGAGGTCTGCGGTGTGTGACTGAGGAGGGGGGGGAGGGATGCGGACTGGCAGAGAAAGCAGGACTCCAGCCTGAGAGAGTCAGCCATGCCAAGTCTCCAGCAGCAGCAGATCCCAACAGGTTGGAATGGAACAGCAGCAGCCAGCAGCAGTGACTCCGGTAAGACACATCTGTCTGTCACCACTGTTTTGTCCCTAATACCAATCTCTCCCGTGCACTGTGTTCTGTCATGTCCCTGGCCTTGCCCTGCCACCCTTATTCTGGCCCTTTCACCCTTATCCTGGCCCTGTCACCCTTATGCTGGCCCTGTTACCCCTATCCTGGCCCTGTCACCCCTGTGCTTGCCCTGTGAACCCTATACTGGCCCCGTCACCCCTGTCCTGGTCCTGCCGCCCCTACCCTGGCCCTGTCACCCCTATCCTATCCCTATCATTTCTGTCCTGGCCCCGTCACCCCTGTCCTGGCCCCGTCACCCCTGTCCTGGCACCGTCACCCCTGTCCTGGCCCCGTCAACCCTGTACTGACCCTGTCACCCCTGTCCTGGCCCTGTTACTGCATACCCTCCAACTACCTTTTATGGCATGTACAGTACCCGCAGCGCCTCCAGACCTCTCCCCAATGCACCACACCTCCGCACCTTCCCCTCCACCACATGCGGCACTCCACCCCTCCCCCACATGCTGTGCCTCCAGACCCCCTACACCACCCGTGGCTCCCACTCCTCCACCCCTTCACCACCCACAGCACCTCCAGGCCCCTTCCACCATTCACCCCCCTTATACGTCTCCCCCCACACCTGCCCCCCTCCACCCGCAGTATCTGCAGACACCCTCCTCCATCAGCGGTCCCCCTCTCACCCACCCCTCCCCCACCAATGGCACCCCTGCACCTGCCCCTCCACCACCTGCAGCACCTCCGGACCTCCTTTCCCATCCGCCGCAACACCCGTACCTGCCCCTACCCTACCCATGGTGCCTGCGGTCCCCTACCCAACCCCCGGCACACCCGTCCCTTCCCATCCCACAGCACCTCCGGAACCCTTCACCCATCCACAACATCCCCACACCTGCCCCTCTCCCACCCGTGGCACCCCTGCCCCTCCCCCACCTGCGGTGCCTCCGGACCCCTCCCCCATCTGCATCCCCCACTCCTCTGCCCCTCCCCCACGCGCAGCACCTCCCGAACCTTCCCCATCCGGGCCCCACCCCCACTTCTGCCTCCCCTCCACTCGCAGCATCTACAGACACCATCCGCAGTCCCCCCCGCACCCGCTACATTCTGTACATCGTGCCCTGCAGGTGCTGTTCACGCCGTCGCAAGGGGCTGCGCCTCCTTCACCATCGCACGCCCTTTCATTGTGCAATATTTAACCACTAACAAAGGAATGCAGGTAATACTCCATATAATACAAATATTAAACCCCAGAAAGGCATGCAAGGGTTAAGGGGGCGTAGCCCCTTGCGACGGTGTGAAGAGCGCCCGTAGGGCGCGATGAAGCACCTAGTATATATATATATATGTATATATATAATAAATTGATTTATTTTTTAAGTAGATCACAATGAACAACATTGAAACAGGGACCAAAACAATCAAAATCTCAGTAACAAAGATAATAAAGTAGATATCAGGTCTGTACAAAAACATGCTAACTTCTGATCCATTTTTACAATATACTGTAACACTGTTAGTAAAAGAAATCTCCAACACACACAACAGAGGTAGGTTGTAGAGAAGAAAGAAAGATGAAGACAGAAAAACAAGAGAAGAAAGAAAAACAAGTAAGGAGTACCACTGGGGTGGGGCCTTTGGATAGGAACATGAGTAAGTCAAAATGTACAATTAGCTAGCAAAAAGGGAGGGGGCGTGTTGAGAGGCAAACCAAGGGTTCCATATTTTGTCAAATGATTTGGAAGAGTGATTAATAATGCTAGTCATATACTCCATGTGATAACTGCGCCATATTTGGGACAATAGAGACTGCTTAGATAGAGAAGTGGGCTGTTTCCAATCCGCCTCTGACTGACAAGTCATGGAATAAAGTGTTCAAGTCTTATTGCTAATACCTTTTTGAGTGCTGGTGGAAAACTGTTTTCTTTTTCTTGTAAAGAATAACCCCTCCTTTTCCTGAACCTGAAAAGTATTACTAAATTGATTGAGCAGTTATAACTTTATATATCTAAATTAAGCAACAGAGAAATGGCACAAACACACGGCAGTTATTTAAAAAAAAAATATAGCACATCTATGACATATTGCAACCCGACAGTGGCAAACAGGATGGCAGTTTAATAAACTATTCAGCCTCATAGAATGTTTTCATTAATCAGAGAGAGGCTGCAGGACAGTACAGGGAAATGAAGCAGGAGTTTCTAACATTGAGTGATTGATTGATTGATTGATTGATTGATTGATTGATTGATTGAAATTGATTAATTTAGAAAATGTAAATTAAAGCAGAATAGATTGTTACTAGCCAAGGATTCCTGACAAAGGTTGAAAGAGAAGCCAGGAAAATGAATAGTTACACTGCAGAGCAGCAAAGTCCAAATCTGCCTACCTTACATTACCATATATTAGGAAAACCAAAAACATAGGGTTGAGTAACCCTTATTTTTCACTAGCTGCGCAGGAATTGAGTTTGATAAGCACTGGGTCAATCTGTATATATCTTGTTTATATTAGGAGGCTTAACCTGCTTGCCATTCTTACCCCCCTCTTCTTTTAGTACTTAGCAGCTGGGTGACTGGGTCAGCTTGCGAGCAGGGCCTTCCTACCTCTGTGTGTCTGTTTTTACCCAGTTTTGTTCTGTTACTGTTGTTCTAATTGTAAAGCGCAACGCATACCTCCCAACATTTTGTTTGTGTGAAGAGGGACACACGCGCGGCTTCGTCGCGCGCGCTCCCGAAAACGGGGCGTGGCAGCAGGAAAGGGGCGTGGCTTCGCAGGATGACCCGCGATCGCAAGCCACGCCCTCATTTTCGTCACTGAGGGGGCATGCCCAGCGCTCTTTGAGCCACTGGCATGCCCCCTCTCCCTCTGACTCCAGTGAATAGACACTGTGCGCATGCGCACGGCGTCTATTCACTGCTGTTCTGCTAAGCAGGGCAGCAAGAGACAGATCCTCCCAACTGCCCCCCCCCCCCACCGCGGGACACTGCGGCCTGCGGGTGGGACAGCGGGACAGTCCCCAAAAAACTGGACTGTCCCGCGAAAATCGGGACAGTTGGGAGGTATGCAACAGAATATGCTGCGCTAAATAAGAAACTGTTAATAATACTGTATAAAAACTGTTAATACTGTTATGTGATGATGGGCCTGTGTTTATGTAGATGCCTGAGGCTGTAGTCCCATCCACCTCATTCTCTGTCTCTCTGGAGACTTGTTTTACCATTGGATTGTTAGTTCATGAGAGGCCTACAATTGAAATACACAGTGGTTATAAATCTGTATGAGGAGGAGGCTCAGTTTTTAAAAACTGAACTGGTCCAAAAATTATTTTAGCATTATAGAGTGGCTGCTTTATGTTTTTACAGGTATTTGATAGACATGGTCTTTTGACATGTACCCCACAGGGCCGGTTCTAGACCTTGTGGCGCCCAGGGCCCCCTGGTAGAATAGGGGTGTGGCCACAGTTATCCCCCTGTACTTGTGCCCCCTGTAGCTGTGCCCCCAGTAGTTGTGCCCCCCTGTAGTTGTGACCCCAGTAGTTGTGCCCCCTGTAGCTGTGCCCCCTGTAGTTGTGCCCCCAGTAGCTGTGCCCTCTGTGGCAGTGCCCCTAGCTGTGCCCCCTGTAGTTGTGCCCCTAGTAACTTTGCCCCAAGTAGTTGTGCCCCCTGTAGCTGTGCCTCAGTTGTGCCCCCTGTAACAGTGCCCCAGTTGTGCCCCCTGTAGCAGTGCCCCCTAGCTGTGCCCCCAGTAGTTGTGCCCAGGGGCGGATCCTGAAGAAAATGAAAGGGGGGGCACCATGATAGGGGAATGGTAATAGTTATATTTACATGCATCCAAGGCACGCATGCTCCCAGATAAGGGGTGTGGTATCACAGGGTGAGTAGCCTCACAGAATGACTGGCTGTAGGAGCGCATCCTGGTTTATTGCCAATGTTTCACCCTGGTGAAAAGGCTGATTGGGCCTTGAAATGTTGGTCACCTGTTCCATTAGGTATGAGAGCCTGGAAGGCCCTCCAGCACAATATAATTATTATAGTGTTTAGTTGGTGGTGGCAGGTGCAGCATACCTTGTTTTGGGCACTGCAATGAGACTCAGACTGCAGGACAGGAACTACCCATCTTTGATTAGCAGATGCAGCCAGCTGTATCTCCAACAAGCAGCATAAGACATCTGCAGGACAGCCCTGTCACAATCACACGGCATAAGACATCTGCAGGACAGCCCTGTCACAATCACACAGCATAAGACATCTGCAGGACAGCCCTGTCACAATCACACAGCATAAGACATCTGCAGGACAGCCCTGTCACAATCACACGCGCCGCCTTCTCAAAGCCTAGGCTGAGTGTGACTGCACCTAGCATGGTGGTAAAGGAAGTGGAGGAGGAAGCGCTGGGATACTGTGTGGTGCAGTGAGGGCTAATGAAGCCTTCTGTGCCGTCATAAGTAACAGTCTTACTCCATGCTGGCATTTGAACCCTGCGCCTGGGCTGGACTCTGGCCGGCTGGCTGTGGGGGAGGTAGGTTGCGGTGTGAGCAGGGGGAGGCTGGAGCTGCAGCTCCAGCCTCCCCATTAGTTACCACACGGACTTCCTGTTAGAGCTGCGGCGGGTCCTAGTGCCTGCCGGCTCTTTTATCAAATCTGACTGACGGAAATAGCAGTAGTGCTGCTGCTGTTCTCCTTTTGAAAAAAAGAAGTCAGAAACGATAGGGGGGGCACGGGCCCGAGTGCCCCCCCCCCCCCCCCCCCTGCCCCTGTAGCACAGGCACATTAAGAAAAAAGAAAAAAGAAATAAACAACTACACAATACTTACCAGCCCCGCTCCTGCTTCCGGGCCTCTGCTGCGCTGCCCTCCGTCTCCGGCCGCCGACTCCTCTCTATTGGAGACATGTCATGACGTCTCTCCCATAGCAGCGCCGCATTGACACTAGAGGTCAATTATGACTTCTAGTGTCTGTCAGTGGAGCCAGCAGCAGCGGGTGCCCACACAGCCCACGGCGCCCGCTACAGCCGGGGAGAGGGGAGCAGGGATCAGTAGCGGCTCTTGCCACGGCGGCACCTTGGGGACAGTGGCGCCCCAGGCAAAAAGCATGCTTGCCCGTGGCAAGAACCGCTACTGGTACCCCACCTCCCAGCAGCATGTGAGAATCTCTAGAGTAGTGATGAGCGGGTTCGGTTCCTCGGAATCCGAACCCCCCCGAACTTCACCCATTTTACACGGGTCCGAGGCATACTCGGATACTCCGGTATTGCTCGGTTAACCTGAGCGCGCCCGAACGTCATCATCCCGCTGTCGGATTCTCGCGAGATTCGGTTTCTATATAAGGAGCCGCGCGTCGCCGCCATTTTTCACTCGTGCATTGGAAATGATAGTGAGAGGACGTGGCTGGCGTCCTCTCACTTTGTTTCAGAACTTTCAGGGGGCTGCAAATATCTTTATTCTGGGGACCAGCGTTATTATAGGAGGAGTACAGTGCAGAGTTTTGCTGAACAGTGACCACCAGTACTATACGTTCTCTGCCTGAAAAACGCTCCATATCTGTGCTCAGTGTGCTGCATATATCTGTGCTCACACTGCTTTATTGTGGGGACTGGGGACCAGCAGTATTATATAGGAGGAGTACAGTGCAGAGTTTTGCTGACCAGTGACCACCAGTATTATACGTTCTCTGCCTGAAAAACGCTCCATATCTGTGCTCAGTGTGCTGCATATATCTGTGCTCACACTGCTTTATTGTGGGGACTGGGGACCAGCAGTATTATATAGGAGGAGTACAGTGCAGAGTTTTGCTGACCAGTGACCACCAGTATTATACGTTCTCTGCCTGAAAAATGCTCCATACCTGTGCTGCATTGTAGTATATAGTAGGAGTACAGTGCATAATTTTGCTGACCACCAGTATATAATATATAGGAGTACGGTACAGAAGGCCACTGCTTTACCTACCTCTGTGTCGTCAAGTATACTATCCATCCATACCTGTGGTGCATTTCAGTTTTGCACAGTTTGCTGACCACCAGTATATAATATATAGCAGTACGGTACAGTAGGCCACTGCTCTACCTACCTCCGTGTCGTCAAGTATACTATCCATCCATACCTGTGGTGCATTTCAGTTTTGCACAGTTTGCTGACCACCAGTATATAATATATAGCAGTACGGTACAGTAGGCCACTGCTCTACCTACCTCTGTGTCATCAAGTATGCTATCCATCCATACCTGTGGTGCATTTCAGTTGTGCGCAGTATATATAGTAGTAGGCCATTGCTATTGATACTGGCATATAATTCCACACATTAAAAAATGGAGAACAAAAATGTGGAGGGTAAAATAGGGAAAGATCAAGATCCACTTCCACCTCGTGCTGAAGCTGCTGCCACTAGTCATGGCCGACACGATGAAATGCCATCAACGTCGTCTGCTAAGGCCGATGCTCAATGTCATAGTAGAGAGCATGTAAAATCCAAAACACAAAAGTTCAGTAAAATGACCCAAAAATCAAAATTAAAAGCGTCTGAGGAGAAGCGTAAATTTGCCAATATGCCATTTACGACAAGGAGTGGCAAGGAACGGCTGAGGCCCTGGCCTATGTTCATGGCTAGTGGTTCAGCTTCACATGAGGATGGAAGCACTCATCCTCTCGCTAGAAAAATGAAAAGACTTAAGCTGGCAAAAGCACAGCAAAGAACTGTGCGTTCTTCTAAATCACAAATCCCCAAAGAGAGTCCAATTGTGTCGGCTGCGATGCCTGACCTTCCCAACACTGGACGGGAAGAGGTGGTGCCTTCCACCATTTGCACGCCCCCTGCAAGTGCTGGAAGGAGCACCCGCAGTCCAGTCCCTGATAGTCAAATTGAAGATGTCACTGTTGAAGTACACCAGGATGAGGATATGGGTGTTGCTGGCGCTGAGGAGGAAATTGACAAGGAGGATTCTGATGGTGAGGTGGTTTGTTTAAGTCAGGCACCCGGGGAGACACCTGTTGTCCGTGGGACGAATATGGCCATTGACATGCCTGGTCAAATTACAAAAAAAATCACCTCTTCGGTGTGGAATTATTTTAACACAAATGCGGACAACAGGTGTCAAGCCGTGTGTTGCCTTTGTCAAGCTGTAATAAGTAGGGGTAAGGACGTTAACCACCTCGGAACATCCTCCCTTATACGTCACCTGCAGCGCATTCATCATAAGTCAGTGACAAGTTCAAAAACTTTGGATGACAGCGGAAGCAGTCCACTGACCACTAAATCCCTTCCTCTTGTAACCAAGCTCCTGCAAACCACACCACCAACTCCCTCAGTGTAAATTTCCTCCTTACACAGGAAAGCCAATAGTCCTGCAGGTCACTGTCAAGTCTAACGAGTCCTCTCCAGCCTGGGATTCCTCCGATGCATCCTTGAGTGTAACGCCTACTGCTGCTGGCGCTGCTGTTGTTGCTGCTGGGAGTCGATCGTCATCCCAGAGGGGAAGTCGGAAGACCACTTGTACTACTTCCAGTAAGGAATTGACTGTCCAACAGTCCTTTGCGAGGAAGATGAAATATCACAGCAGTCATCCTGCTGCAAAGCGGATAACTCAGGCCTTGGCAGCCTGGGCGGTGAGAAACGTGTTTCCGTTATCCACCGTTAATTCACAGGCAACTACAGACTTGATTGAGGTACTGTGTTCCCGGTACCAAATACCATCTAGGTTCCATTTCTCTAGGCAGGCGATACCGAAAATGTACACAGACCTCAGAAAAAGAGTCACCAGTGTCCTAAAAAATGCAGTTGTACCCAATGTCCACTTAACCACGGACATGTGGACAAGTGGAGCAGGGCAGACTCAGGACTATATGACTGTGACAGTCCACTGGGTAGATGTATTGCCTCCCGCAGCAAGAACAGCAGCGGCGGCACCAGTAGCAGCATCTCGCAAACGCCAACTCGTTCCTAGGCAGGCTACGCTTTGTATCACCGCTTTCCAGAAGAGGCACAGAGCTGACAACGTCTTACGGAAACTGAGGAACATCCTCGCAGAATGGCTTAACCCAAATGGACTCTCCTGGGCATTTGTGACATCGGACAACGCCAGCAATATTGTGCGTGCCTTACATCTGGGCAAATTCCAGCACGTCCCATGTTTTGCACATACATTGAATTTGGTGGTGCAGAATTATTTAAAAAACGACAGGGGCGTGCAAGAGATGCTGTCGGTGGCCCGAAGAATTGCGGGCCACTTTCGGCATTCAGTCACCACGTGCCGAAGACTGGAGCACCAGCAAACAGTCCTGAACCTGCCCTGCCATCATCTGAAGCAAGAGGTGGTAACGAGGTGGAATTCAACCCTCTATATGCTTCAGAGGATGGAGGAGCAGCAAAAGGCCATTCAAGCCTATACATCTGCCTACGATATAGGCAAAGGAGGGGGAATGCACCTGACTCAAGCGCAGTGGAGAATGATTTCAACATTGTGCAAGGTTCTGCAACCCTTTGAACTTGCCACACGTGAAGTCAGTTCAGACACTGCCAGCCTGAGTCAGGTCATTCCCCTCATCAGGCTTTTGCAGAAGAAGCTGGAGACATTGAAGGAGGAGCTAAAACAGAGCGATTCCGCTAGGCATGTGGGACTTGTGGATGGAGCCCTTAATTCGCTTAACCAGGATTCACGGGTGGTCAATCTGTTGAAATCAGAGCACTACATTTTGGCCACCGTGCTCGATCCTAGATTTAATGCCTACGTTGGATCTCTCTTTCTTTCGGAACGTGACCCGTCAACAGCTCCTCCTTCACATTCTCCCGCAACTGGGGATGCGAGGAAAAGGCTAAGAATTCCGAGCCCACCCGCTGGCGGTGATGCAGGGCAGTCTGGAGCGAGTGCTGACATCTGATCCAAGTAGGCACGTCAGACAGTCCGTACGTATACTGGCAGGAAAAAGAGGCAATTTGAAGGCCCTTGCAGAAACTGGCTTTATTTTACCTAAGTTGCCTACCCTCCAGTGTGTACTCCGAAAGAGTGTTTAGTGCAGCCACTCACCTTGTCAGCAATCGGCGTACGAGGTTACTTCCAGAAAATGTGGAGAAGATGATGTTCATCAAAATGAATTATAATCAATTCCTCCGTGGAGACATTCACCAGCAATTGCCTCCAGAAAGTACACAGGGACCTGAGATGGTGGATTCCAGTGGGGACGAATTAATAATCAGTGAGGAGGGGATGTACACAGTGAAAGGGGTGAGGAATCGGACGATGAGGAGGAGGTGGACATCTTGCCTCTGTAGAGCCAGTTTGTGCAAGGAGAGATTGATTGCTTCTTTTTTGGTGGGGGCCCAAACCAACCAGTCATTTCAGTCACAGTTGTGTGGCAGACCCTGTCGCTGAAATGATGGGTTTGTTAAAGTGTGCATGTCCTGTTTATACAACATAAGGGTGGGTGGGAGGGCCCAAGGACAATTCCATCTTGCACCTCTCTTTTCTTTCATTTTTCTTTGCATCATGTGCTGTTTGGGGACAATTTTTTTGAAGTGCCATCCTGCCTGACACTGCAGTGCCACTCCTAGATGGGCCAGGTATTTGTGTCGGCCACTTGTGTCGCTTAGCTTAGCCATCCAGCGACCTCATTGCGCCTCTTTTTTTCTTTGCATCATGTGCTGTTTGGGGACTATTTTTTTTGAAGTGCCATCCTGTCTGACACTGCAGTGCCACTCCTAGATGGGCCAGGTGTTTGTGTCGGCCACTTGGGTCGCTTAGCTTAGTCATCCAGCGACCTCGGTGCAAATTTTAGGACTAAAAATAATATTGTGAGGTGTGAGGTGTTCAGAATAGACTGAAAATGAGTGGAAATTATGGTTATTGAGGTTAATAATACTATGGGATCAAAATGACCCCCAAATTCTATGATTTAAGCTGTTTTTGAGGGGGTTTTGTAAAAAAACACCCGAATCCAAAACACACCCGAATCCGACAAAAAACTTTCAGGGAGGTTTTGCCAAAACGCTTCCGAATCCAAAACACGGCCGCGGAACCGAATCCAAAACCAAAACACAAAACCCGAAAAATGTCCGGTGCACATCACTACTCTAGAGTTGGTATTCTATGCTACCTCTATTGTTTAGGGCATTAGGACTGCAGCATTAGTCTAGAAGCCAGTGTAACTCCTTCTAGTGCAAGACAAAAATGTGATAAAGAAAATGTGTTAATATTGAAAGTGGCCTAAGACCACAGTTATAATGAATTTAGCTTATCCAAATCAAGTATTCCTAATTTTTCCTGTACAGCAGCTCAAAAAAAGATATAAATCAGACATCATAGCTCAACATGTGTATTAAAATCCACAATTATTCTCCAAAAAGGTGGATAACACACACACTGTACAATGGTTAAAAATATGAATAGCTTATGCGAATGAATGTTTCCATATAGAGCCATCAATCATTCAGAATAACAGGCACTATTTCATAGTAATCAGCCTAGAAACTGGAAATTACCCAATGCCAGTGATGTGCGGTGGGGTGAGGCAGAGCCTTTCCTGTCATATTAATGTTTGTGCCAGAGTTTTGACTGTATAAAGCATATGAAAAAAAACAAAGAATTTGTTAGAAATATCTACTTTGCATTATTCTAATCATTTGTATAGCCAAAACTCTGGAGTAAAAAGTGTATGGCAGGTGAGGCTTTGCCTCCTTCCTATCTTTTCCGCACATCTCTGATCAAAACTCACCAAATTTCCAGGAGTTTATTCTGCTGCACCAGTGTGTAATGCCCACATGCACCCCATGGCTCATATATTGAGCATAAATCTGGCTCTGGTGCTAGCCAGTGCCTTCTGAGCCATTTAGCTCACCGCACGTCCCTGCCCAACGTGTTTAATCTGTAATACCAGCTTGATATTAGTGTGACTTCATCAAGGGTATAGAATAACACAATTTCACCTCATATAAATACAAAAAGAAGTCAAATAGAACCTGGTGTGAAAACACTGGTAAAAACAAGATGCCAGAAACTGGATATCAAGAAAACTAAAAGTACTGTATTAAAGTTAAATAACTACCAAAGGACAGAATGGATGACTAACTAACTATGGACATCCCATATTAGAGTCAGACAAAAAAAAAATATTTTTTGGTATACAATTGTCCGCATAATGGTAACAGCCCAAACCCGATATCCGATCTATCTAGAAATACATTTGGTCTAAGAATATTCCATAGTTGTAACCAGATGTCTGGAAACCTAAATAGGGTATACACAGCACACAAACCTCACTAGACAGCCCAGACAAAATTTCTTAGTTGGAATATTTGCGAAAATAAGAATGGCTAATAATAAATATGCTTACATTTAGCACAAAACTTTGACATCATTAGTATATAAAAAAAAAACTAAAAATTACCTGCCTATATAGTAACTATAAAGTTATTACAAATTCAGCAAAAATTCAAATTATAATAAGCAGATTGCATTAATTGTATATCCTATATAATAAAGGCTAGGTGCTCCTCACCTCTTTGGGATGAATTCAAGTGTTTGCTAACCAACAGCCACTAGATGGCGCCTGATGGAGCAATTCAAGTGTTGCTTCATTCGGGTTAGCACATTCGTCGATGGGCTGGTAACTAGTAATTAATAAAATAATAACATAATTAATAAAGTAGTAATATAAATATATATATATATATATATATATACAGGACAAAAGGTTGACACAAGTTTTTTTACATTTTTTGGACTTTTTCATGCTTGACGATCCACGTGGACTACAATTGGGAACGGTAACCTGTGCCGAGCGCAGTGGTAGTGGAGTGAGGCACCTTGCCCGAAGCATGGCGAGCAAAGCGAGCCATGCGAGGGGACACGCTGCACTAATTGGGGTTCCCCGTCACTTTATGGAGAATACGATACCAAAAAAACTCCAAAAGCCTGTGTCGATCTTTTGACCTGTCGACCTAGTACATGTCGACCTCATGACCATGTCGACCTATTGCCCCTGTCAACCTAATCCATGTTGACCTTCCATGGTCGACCCAATGACTGTTGACCCAACGACCCATACCCCTTTAGTAAATATACATATTTGTTTATTTTCATTATATCCGTTATCACTCCACCTCACACGATGCTCCCAGCATCTGTCTCATTTTTTGAATAGGGTGGTACCCAGTGGTGCAAGTAGAAAAAATGTCTCATGGGTACTGTGTGCACGCGCCGAAGGCGTGTGCGGCAAAAAATGGGTGTGGGCAAATGCCACATGGGGTGTGGCCAATGAAAATGGGGGCGTGATACACATATGGGGGGCCAGATACACATATGACCCCAATAGTGCCAGATATGCCCCCACTGTGCCAGATATGTTCCTACAGTGCCAGATGCACAAATGCCCCATGGTGCCAGATGCACAAATGCCCCACGGTGCCAGATGAACAAATGTCCCTACAGTGCCAGATACACATATGCCCCCAAAGTGCCAGACATGCTCCACAGTGCCAGATATGCCCCTACAGTGCCAGCTACACATATGCCCCCACATTGCCAGATATGACCAAACACTCCAGATATGCCCACACTTTGCCAGATACACATGTCCCCAGAGTGCCAGATATGCCTCTTCAGTGCAAGATATGCCCCAACAGTGCCAGAGACACATGCCCCCAGAGTCCCAGATATTCCCACCAGAGTGCCAGATATGCCCCCACAGTGCCAGATACACATGCCCCCAGAGTGCCAAATATTCCCAGAGTGCCAGATATGCCCCCAGTGCCAGATACACATGCCCCTAGAGTGCCAGATATGCCCCCACAGTGCCAGATACACATGTCCACAGAGTGCCAGATATTCCCACCAGAGTGCCAGATATGCCCCCAGTGCCAGATATGCGCCCACTTTGCCAGATACCCATGCTCCTAGAGTGCCAGATATGCCCCCACAGTGCCAGATTTGCCCCACTTTGCCAGATACACATGCCCCCACAGTGCTAGATGTGCATCCACAGTGCCAGATACACACGCCTCCAGAGTGCCAGATATGCCCCCACAGTGCCAGATATGTCCCCACAGTGCCAGATACACATGCCCCCACAGTGCCAAATATGCCCCCACAGTGCCAGATATGCCCCCATAGTGCCAGATACACATGCCCCCACAATGCCAGTTACACATATGCCCCCAGAGTGCCAGATATGCCCCCACTTTGCCAGATACACATGCCCCCAGAGTGCCAGATATGCCCCAGCAGTGCAACTCACCTTTGTTGCTGCTGCCTGGGGCTGGCACTATAGTCTTCTGCTGCTGCTGCTGCTGCTGGGGAGGGGAAAGGAGAGCACAGCACACACCCCTCCAGCCCCTCTCCTGCCCTCAGTCCGGTCTCTGCATCGTCCTGCAGCGGCGGCATCCTGTAAATTTATTAGACCTGGTGCCGGTCCGTGAGCCAATCAGGGCTCGCAGTCCGGCAGTGGCAGCTCCTGATTGGCTGCCCGTCTTCGAGCTCTGATTGGCTCATGAACCGGCGTTTCAGTGCATGCTGCGGCCGCCAGACTCAGGCAGGAGAGGACGCTCTCCTCTCTCCAACACTGGCGGGTCACATTGGTGCGCTGTAATGTGTGCGGATGGCGGTACGGCGTACCCACTGTCAAATTCTTAAGGGTACGCCGTACCCGACCGTACCCGCACACTTGCACCACTGGTGGTACCCCATAAGACACAGGCTGTGGAAATATCTCACTGGATATTCAGTCAGTTCCCATACATACAGTGCATCTGGAAAGTATTCACGGCGATTCACTTTTTCCACATTTTATGTTACAGCCTTATTCCAAAATGGAATAAATTAATTTTTTCCCTCAAAATTCTGCACACAATACCCCATAATGACAATGTGAAAAAAGTTTTTTTGAGATTTTTGCACATTTATTACAAATAAGAAACTAAGAATTCACATGTAGATAAGTATTCACAGCCTTTGCCATGAAGCTCAAAATTCCAGCCAGGTTTTCATCCAGGATGTCTCTGTAGATTGCTGCATTCATCTTTCCCTCTATCCTGACTAGTCTCCCAGATCCTGCTGTTGAAAAACATCCCCACAGCATGATACTGCCATCACCATGCTTCACTGTATGGATGGTATTGGCCTGGTGATGAGCAGTGCCTGGTTTCCTCCAAACATGACGCCTGGCATTTATGCCAAAAAGTTGAATCTTTGTCTCATCAGACCAGATAATTTTGTTTCTCATGGTCTGAGAGTTCTTCAGGTGCACTTTGGCAAACTCCAGGTGGGCTGCCATGTGCTTTTTACTAGGGAGTGGCTTCGGTCTGGCCACTCTACCATACAGGCCTGAATGGTGGATTGCTGCAGAGATGGTTGTCCTTCTGGAAGGTTCTCCTCTCTCCACAGAGGAATGCTGTAGCTCTGACAGAGTGACCATTGGGTTCTTGGTCACCTCCCTGACTAGGGCCCTCATTCCGAGTTGTTTGCTCGTTGCCGATTTTCTCTATTTTGCGATTAGTCGCTTACTGCGCATGCGCAATGTTCGCAGAGCGCATGCGCTTAGTTATTTTACTCAACAGTTAGGTATTTTACTCACGGCATTACGAGGAATTTTCTTCGTTCTGGTGATCGGAGTGTGATTGACAGGAAGTGGGTGTTTCTGGGCGGAAACTGACCGTTTTATGGGTGTGTGTGAAAAAACGCTGCCGTTTCTGGGAAAAATGCGGGAGTGGCTGGAGAAACTGAGGAGTGTCTGGGCGAACGCTGGGTGTGTTTGTGATGTCAAACCAGGAACGAAACTGACTGAATTGATTGCAGTGGCAGAGTAAGTGTCGAGCTACTCAGAAACTGCTAAGAAATTTCTATTTGCAATTTTGAGAATCTTTCATTCGCAATTCTGCTAAGCTAAGATTCACTCCCAGTAGGCGGCGGCTTAGCGTGTGCAATGCTGCTAAAAGCAGCTTGCGAGCGAACAACTCGGAATGAGGGCCCTAGGGCTCTTCTCCCCCAATCGCTCAGATTAGATGGCCAGCCATCTCTAGGAAAAGTCATGGTGGTTCCGAACTTCTTCCATTTACGGATGATGGAGGCCACTGTGCTCATTGGGACCTCCAAAGTAGCAGATATTTTTCTGTACCCTTCCCCAGATTTGTGCCTTGAAACAATCTTGTCTCGGAGGTCTACAGACAATTCCTTTGACTTCATGCTTGGTTTGTGCTCAGACATGCACGGTCAAGTGTGGGGCCTTACATAGACAGGTGTGTGCCTTTCCAAATCATATCCAATCAACTGAATTTACAACAGGAGGACTCCAATTAAGCTGTAGGAATATCTCAAGGATGATCAGAGGAAACAGGATGCACCTGAGATCAATTTTGAGCCCATGGCAAAGGCTGTGAATACTTATGTACGTGTGATTTCTTAGTTTTTTATTTTTAATAAATTTGCAAAAATCTCAAAAAAACTTTTTTCATGTTGTCATTATGGGGTATTGTGTGTAGAATGTTGAGGAAAAATATAAATTTATCCCATTTGGGAATAAGGCTGTAACATAACAAAATGCGGAAAAAGTGAAGCGCCGTGAATACTTTCCGGATGCACTGTATATACTGAATCATACTTGCCTACTCTCCCAGAAGCTGTGGGAGGCTCCCATTTTTTGGGGTAGCCCCCTGCACCCCCGGAAGAGTAGGCAGGTTTACCACACCCTGTTCGTATCCTAGTGATGCGGTCCGGGTGGAGAGATACTCTCCCATGTTCACGGGTCTGTGGGGTGGGGAAGAGGTTAAAATTACGCAAATTGCATCATTTTAGCCCCGCACCCTTCCTGTGGACCCACGAATCATGCCGTTTTCTGGATGTGGGGCAGGGCTTGTTGATGTCACAGCCCGGCTCCACCCCCTGAAGTCTCCTGCAGCGTCTCCTCTCCGGGCTTCTCCCGGAGAAGAGAAATTCAAAGTAGGTTACTATGTACTGAATAGATAGATGAGTATCTATAATGGGTGCAGTGTGTGCAGTGCACACGGGCCCCTGGGTCCAGAGGGGGCCCACACCGCACACACTGCACCCAATTCTTCAATACTTACCTTTACGGCGTCCATAGATGACTGTGTGTGGGCCCCCTCATCTCCCGTAGCCGTCACCACCGCTGCTAGCGCACTGAGCGCTAGAGTCCCTTTCGGAGTCCTCTGTGCCAGAGTCTCAGCGCTGAGAGCACTAGCAGCGGCGGTGACGGCAACAGGAGAGGAGGAGGCCCACACAAGGAGTCTGTACACGGGTCCCCTCCTCCCTAGAAACGCCACTGGATAGATAGCATGTTTATATATCTCCTATATAATAGCCCAGATCTGTGACTTTGTGATTCATTTGCTAACGCTGGGCGGAGTCACAACACTGGGCGGAGTTAGTCAAATGAGTCACAGATCTGGCCAAATCTATAGGAGACTAGGAGCAGAAGCAGATAGTATGGGCATGGCACAGGCAGGGGTACATACCTCCCAGCTTTCTTCAGGAGCTTTCTTCAGGCAGAAGGAGGGACACACACTCGACGAACAGGGGGCGTGGCTTCACGGGAGGGTCCCCGTTTTCGTCAGTGAGGGGGCATGCCCAGCACTCTGTGAGCTGCTGGCATGCCCCCAGGGGCTGATTATGAGTCCAGGGGGCCCAGGGCACTTGAGACAGGGGGGCCCTATCTCATTGCTGAGCCTGCTGTGGGTTGGGGGCGTGGCCTTATCGCGCCCGGGAGGCCACGCCCCTTTATGCAAATTCCTGTTGTTGTTGTTTTTTAAATGGAATTTTGGCCCCTCAGCTAGGGCTAAATGCAGATGAGGTGGTCGCTCCCCCCTACACACCCGCACAGGCAGAAGAAAGCACGGAGACTGCTGCCTCCCTGTAAGACCACAGACCTGCCAATATGCAGCAGCATGTGCTGACTGTAGGACAATGCTGCTGCTGTTACTGGCAGGACGGGGGAGCTTCTGAGCTGGGACAGAGCTACTCCAGCCAGGGGGGCCCCTAAAACTGTGGGTCCAACGGTACGTACCCCCTGCCCCCCCCCCCTTAATTCGGCTCTGCTGCTGGAACCCCCCCTTAATCCGTACTCCCTGATGCCCCCTCTCCCTCTGTCTCCACTATTCACCGCTGCTCTGCTAAGCAGAACAGCGAGTACAGGAGCTTTCCAACTGCCCCCCCCCCACCGCAGGACACTGCGACCAGCGGGTGGGACAGCGGGACAGACCCCCAAAAATGGGACTGTCCCGCGAAAATCGGGACAGTTGGGAGGTATGGGGGTGTGTGAGGGGGTATGCCATACAGACAGACGGGCACCAGCTCACTGTGTGCTTGACCCCCCACATCAGCACACTCAGCAGGGTCTCTCTGATGCTGAGGAGCGTCACTTTCTGGCACACTCCACGCGTCTTAGCTGCAGTTTTGTGGGGCACCTGCCGCTGTGCAGGTTCCGTACTGCCTCTGTTATCTCCAGCCCCGGCAACCCCACCGCTAGCTGCAGCGCTGCCACCCGCAGTGAGGTGCGCCCAGCTCCTTCTCACAATTTAGCCGGCGGGTAGCGCTGCAGAAGTCCGAGCTGCTTGCAGGCTCCGACCCCCTCCTCCCTCCAGCCGCAGTGTCTCCTGGGAGCTAACCAGTCACTCCCAGTCTCCCCTTACCACAGTGCCCAGCTGCCGCGAGGTCCGCGCCGCGTGCATGCTATGACCCCCTCCTCCCTCCAGCCGCAGCGTCTCCTGGGGGCTAACCAGTCACTCCCAGTCTCCCCTTACCACATTGCCCGGCAGCTACGCGAGGTCCGCGTTGTGTGACTGAGGAGTGGGGGGGAGGGATGCGGACGGGCAGAGGAAGCAGGACTCCAGCCTGAGAGAGTCAGCCATGCCAAGTCTCCACCAGCAGCAGATCCCAACAGGTTGGAGTGGAACAGCAGCAGCCAGCAGCAGTGACTCCGGTAAGACACATCTGTCTGTCACCACTGTTCTGTCCCTAATACCAATCTCTCCCGTGCCCTGTGTTCTGTCATGTACCCGTCACCCCTGGCCTTGCCCTGTCACTTTTATCCTGGCCCTGTCACCCTTATCCTGGCCCTTTCACCCTTATCCTGGCCCTGTCACCCTTATGCTGGCCCTGTTACCCCTATCCTGGCCCTGTCACCCCTGTGCTTGCCCTGTCAACCCTATACTGGCCCTTTCACGCCTGTCCTGGTCCTGCCACCCCTACCCTGGCCCTGTTACCCCTATACTGTCCCTGTCATTTCTGTCCTGGCCCCGTCACCCCTGTCCTGGCCCGTCACCCCTGTCCTGGCCCCGTCACCCCTGTCCTGGCCCCATCACCCCAGTTCTGACTCTGTCACCCCTTTCCTAGCCCTGTTACTGCATACCCTCCAACTACCTTTTTGGCAGGTACAGCACCCGCAGCGCCTCCAGACCCCTCCCCAATGCACCACACCTCTGCACCTTCCCCTCCACCACATGCGGCACTCCACCCCTCCCCCACACGCTGAGCCTCCAGACCCCCTACACCACCCACGGCTCCCACTCCTCTGCCCCTTCACCACCCACAGCACCTCCAGAGCCCCTCCACCGTCCACCCCCCATATATGTCTCCCTCCACACCTGCCCCCCTCCACCCGCAGCATCTGCAGACACCCTCCTCCATCCACGATCCCCCCCCTCACCCACCCCTCCCCCACCCATCGCACCCCCGCATTTGCCCCTCCACCACCTGCAGCACCTCCGGACCTCCTTCCCCATCCGCTGCACCACCCGTACCTGCCTTTCCCCTACCCACGCCACCTGCGGACCCCTACCCCACCCCCGGCACCCCCGCCCCTTCCCATCCCACAGCACCTCCGGAACCCTTTACCCATCCGCAACATCCCCACACCTGCCCCTCTCCAACCCGTGGCACCCCTGCCCCTCCCCCACCTGCAGTGCCTCCGGACCCCTCCCCCATCTGCAGCCCCCACTCCTCTGCCTCTCCCCCACCCACAGCACCTCCCGACCCTTCCCCATCAGGGCCACCCCGCTTCCGCCCCCCCCTCCACCCGCAGCCAGTGGCGGATCTAGACTTAACTTTTAGGGGGGGCGGTTTAAGAATTATGACTCCTCCCCCTAATCATAGCCCCTCCCACTTAGTAATGCCCTTCCCGTTCGCTTCTAAAGTTTCCTATTGTTGCCATTACTAATAAAATGTTGCCAGTTAGTGGAGAGAACCCTGCGCACTGGTGATACACAAAGAGAAAGGTATTGAGATTGCGCTGAATTTGATGAATACAACAATGTTGATATATTAAATAAAACAGTTTTATTCCTAAAATAATTACAGCAGGTATATATTAAAAACTAGATTGGTAAAATGAGTACATGTCAGAAACAGTAGGTATTGACAATGCTAAATTCCTTTGTCGTATAAACAACCCTTTATGAAGCTAAGAACACTGTACGCTGTTTACTTAAGAAGTACCGTAATGGTACGCTAGTTGCGTAACGATCGCTCAGCCGTAGGCGAGACGCTCAAGCGTCACGTTCGCTCACGGCCCAGTGATCACAGGACACGTTATTGGCTATGACTAGAGTAATGATTCGCTATGGCGTAGCTTACGCTCGAGACCACGAGGAGGTCACCAGCGGTGCAGACGCTCACAATGCTATACCTTTATGTCTAAACCTTATACCAAAGAAATACACAGAATACCTTAATGTGAGTACAGGGTGTAAGTGCAACCTTGTGTAACCTGACTAACTACAAAGCTGCTTGAGCGTCACCGACGCTCAAGTGAACACTTAACACTATAGAAAATACACAGATACTGGTTTAGGTTCCAAAGCCTATTAACTGTATTATATCTAATATACTTGTAAAAAGGGGATAACAGTACAAATGATACACTACAATATAACAAAGACTTCCTAACCACAGAACTAAACAATAAATACAAAAAGACAATACTACACTGACCTAAATGCAATACAATACAATACTATCTAATACAATACAATACTAGCCTAGTCTAGGGGAGATATGAGAGAACAGAACAGAGAGAGAGAGAGAGAGAGAGAGATGAGAGAAATTGGCTCACAGAAAGACAATGATTACGGAGAGAAACTTACGCACAAAGGGTATGATCGCCTGCGCCTCGATATCCAGCTCCCGGCTATCAGCAGATAACCGTTGATGAGAGAGTGAGAGCTGGATGTGGTCGGCCTGCCTATTTATGCCCCACACACAATGCAATCTCATGGTCCTACAATCCCATTGTCCATTGGCCGAAGGAATTCGGCCCTGCATCATAACAAAAGGTCATAGGGTGATTCATACAGGTGGGCTGTGACGATTTCCAACAACTCAGGTGGGTGGGAAACTGGGTTTCCCGCCGCATACCTGAGTATGTGTAAATAATAGAAATGGACATAAACTTCTTATGTCCATAACTATTCGCACGAGCGATTAATACGCTCCAAACCAACACCGGAATATTACTAATTAAATACTCTTCCGATGGGTACCAAACACTGCTGTATGATTCCTGTCAGACCCTTCGTACAATACAAAGAGGGATTCCTTTAACCAGGGACCTTCTATTTTAACCAAACTTTCAGAATCTATCAAAGAGATCATGATCTACAAACTACATTAATTGTGCAAATATGTAACGAATGAGTCGCACGCTACGACTACATAAACTCTACCGTAAATACGCATACCGCGCCTGCGAGTGCACGCTATTGCGGGTATGCGCCTTCACGGGAGAGCGTACGCATGCGCAGCACGGACCAGTGTGCGGTGCAAATATGGCAACGTGCATAGAGACATTTTTCTGACTTTGACAGTCCACCCTTTGGCAGTCAATAATAACTGCCACCTTCTAAAATATTTAAGGAGAAAAATGTAAGTCAGGGGTTAATTGATTTCCATGGTTGGGTAGGGGAGAAGAGTGGAGTAGGTGTGAAGAGGGTATGACCTAGTGAGAAAGTAGAAGCATGTGTGTATGAGTCCATGTTTGGAGGGTCATGTATCATCGTGCCGTACGTGTGGTAAATCTAGCTTCGAGGTATTGCGAAGTATACATTTGAATTCCTTCTTATCCTGTGGTACAGGTCTGTGGATGGGCTGTCAAACTCTACCGAGCTCATTTCGGCTGTGGTTGTAACAAAATGGGGATGCACATTTTAGTTGATGATACATGAATGGGGGAGGTATGTGGTTGCTGATATCTGTGCCTGTATTCCCTATCGTCTATGTGTGTCGTTACCTGAGGGTTGTAGAGATGAAGATAAAGAACACTTACGAAAAATGCAATGATATTCTATGTCAGGGAAATGTACATCTGTTGTTGAAGTTGTGTTCGGTATCTGTTGAGAGTCGTCTTCTTTGCGCTGTATTGCTCCTTGGGCATGAGCAAATAGCTTTGTCTGAGCCATCAGATTTACAAAAAAAATGTTGGGCTAGCGTGAGTTTAAAAGTACTAGGGAAACTGGGGATCCATGGCAAAGTTCATCAAGTGTCCATATTTAAAGTTGTCAAATCTTCTTCTTTGGTCAATCCGTTGTCTGTATACATCTCGTCTCGTCAGCTTCCTCGTCCAAGGGGGTCTTTGTATCTTGGAGAAAAGCAGAAAAACAGGTGAAAGAAACGGACCGTATAATCGCATTTTCATCACATCCTGGTTTCTATCATTGGGTCATAAATCAAATCCAGGTTAATTACGGTTTCCTCGCTCCTCAAGCTCATCACTCTTGTACTTTGTTTGCACCTCATTAAAGCCTGCCCGCATCTAAATATCAATCCAATCGATATAACGACACCCAAGATACATAGTAGAAACTTTCCAACATCCATTATGACTCCTTGAGCCCAGTCTCCTAAACCGGAGAACCAATTTCGCGGGTTCAACCATGACACCCAACCAGTCAGCTCATTCCCTACAGCAGCAAGGGTGAGATTGTGTTTTCGACGAAATTCCCACTTCAATTGGAGAATATCGTCCATCTTTTGGTCTATGACCTCTACCGGGTCCTCGGTGCTATTTGTGATATACGTGCAACACTTTATGCCGTACTGTGTTGCCAATGTAACACAATATCCGCCTGTTACTGCTGTAAGATAATTAAGAACCATCCTATGCTGAACTAGTTCTGTTTTGTAAGCTTGAAGTTCTCTTCCAGTGTATCTAAACGTGTCATCATACATTTCAGTGATATTATCTAACAAATTGGCGAGTGCGGAAATGTATCTATAATTCATCACACCTCGAGCGGTGCGAGTGAAATCTAACGCTACCAGAACCTGAATCCCGGTGGATTCATGGATAAGATCAGAGGCCGGATGCTCTAACCTTTCTGACAGTTGTCTTTTAACTCGGTGCTCGTAATGAGTGTGAGTATAAGGAGCTTGGGCACCACGGTGTATGTCCTTCATTTTGTCATGTGTTACAGTCATCACTTCAGGCAATACTTTTCCAATATAACACAATCCTTCAGAGTTTGGGGCAAGCCACTTGTACGCCTTTCTCCCGCATATGAAATATGCATCATCGGGGAGAACATAAGGGACGGAGAAGGACATGATCATGTTACAAACCTTCCAGGTGAAATCTCCTGACCCTAATTCTTCCATCTGCTTAATGCACGTATCGGTTTGTACGATATGTGCACAGTATCCTGGTGATACCTCTCCAACTCTAGTAATCCTATTTCCTAAGGTATATCGATACCGGAAAGATTTTCCTCTACTGGCTATGTGGCGTACGAGCTCTGTATCTGTAGGCATTCTATCTGCTCTGTGTGAAAAGGTCATGGTAAGGTTGCTCCATGACACTTCCCAATTTCCCGGTTTTCTGGGATTGGAGATGTTAAAACATATGAGGGACCTATCCACATGGTATTGGTGGAGCTTCAAACTAGGAGGGCTGGAGATGTTAAACCTCCGATCCACCGGTCTCCCACCACTTAGCTCAAGTACCTCCCCTAACGTTAAAGGAAATGGTACTAGCCCTGATTTGCTGTGACCCTGAGGTACTTGAGAGCATACCCAACAATCTGTTTGGTTTAACACGTTACCCACTAAGGAGTGATAGTCACTCAATGGATGCCGGTCCATATGGATATTAAAACTAGATTGGCATTTCTTTATGCATCCATCTTCAACCAGATTATCACAGAGCCTACAGATACAATTTTCTTCAGCTAACAATCCATCACAATTTCTTCTATCGGATCGTTTTCTGATACTCGCCTTTGCTTGTTGGTTTGGTTGATCTTGGAAAACTACGCCTCCATCATCATAATCGGAACCCATTCCAGAACCTCTTTCGACCTCTATGGTACTCTCGCCGGAACAGACTGCTCTGGTCAACATCATGGTTAACATCAAAATCCGGATCACAGTCTCTTGGGGCAAGTCCATCTTTGAGGAGGAAATAGAGAAGAATGAGAAGGGGGAAAAAGAAATTTTAAAGGAGAGGGGCTGGGAAGTGGAGAAAAACAATAAAAGGGAGAAGGGAGTCGACAACTGCTTTCGGTCTTCAAGGCTCAGGTGCCGCCTCAGTCCTCCTGGAACAGACACTCCAGTGATACAACCTCTACCGTCTGTTCCTTATCACGGGACTTCTCTGGATCGGCCACCTTTTTGCAGTGGGATGAATGGACCCAAGTCTCTCTCTCAGCAACCTTCAATGCTGTGGTGCTAGTCAATAAGACCTGGTATGGTCCTTCCCATCTATCAATAAGACAACCTGAGCGTAGAAAATTTCGTATCATTACATAATCCCCAGGTTCAATGTCATGACAATTACTACCTGGTAAATCAGGAATCACCAACTTCAGATTATCATTTTGACTCCTCAACTGCTTACTCATGTTAATCAAGTACTTTACAGTTACTTCATTGTTACATTTCAAATCATCCTGAGGGTTAATCATGACATGCGGTTGTCGACCAAACAAGATTTCAAAAGGAGACAGATTAAGAGGGGACCTGGGAGTGGTTCTGATGCTATACAAAACAGTGGGTAAAGCTTCTGGCCACGTCAATCCTGTCTCTGCCATTACTTTACTCAATTTATTTTTAATAGTGCTGTTCACTCTTTCGACCTTCGCACTCGCCTGTGGACGGTACGGAGTGTGCAGCTTACTATCAATTCCCATCAACTTACACATTCCTTGAAAGACATCACCTGTAAAATGGGTACCCCTATCACTTTCAATGATTCTAGGGATACCATATCTACATACAAATTCCTGCACAATTTTCTTAGCTGTAAACATAGCGGTATTTGTAGCTGCTGGAAAAGCTTCGACCCAATTCGAGAAAACATCTATACAAACAAGTACATATTTCAAATTTCGACATGGGGGTAATTGAATGAAGTCAATTTGTATTACCTGGAAAGGGCCGCCGGCAGGTGGGATATGGGATGGTTCTGTAGGTATTGCTTTTCCAACATTCTTTCTCAGACAGGTAAGGCATGACATTGCTCTTTTACTCGCATGAGAGGAGAATCCTGGGGCGCACCAGTATGCTCTTACCAATTTGCACATCCCCTCCTTGCCTAGATGAGTCAGCCCGTGAGCTGCTTCAGCCAGACATGGAAGGTATGCCCTGGGGGCCACCGGTTTACCATGTCCATCCGTCCAGAGCCCTGAGGACTCCTGGCCATATCCCTTTGCCTTCCAGACTGCTCTTTCCTGTGTGGAACACAAATTCTGCATCTCACACAACTTCTGTGTGTTGATGGTATTAAATACCATCAGTTGTGTGGTGTCTGTCTGTATGGGGGTAGCAGCTGCAAGCTTTGCGGCTTCGTCTGCTCGGCTGTTACCAAGGGATACTGGGTCTTGGCTATATGTATGTGCTTTACATTTGATAACAGCCACTCTGTCGGGTTCCTGTATCGCTGTTAGAAGCCTTTTTATATAAGCTGCATGCGCTATCGGTGTACCAGCCGCCGTCATGAAATTTCTGAGCCGCCATAGGGCTCCGAAATCATGGACTACCCCGAACGCGTATCTGGAATCGGTGTAGATATTGGCTGACTTACCCTTAGCCAATTCACATGCTCTGGTTAGGGCGACCAGTTCAGCAACCTGGGCTGAGTGAGGTGGGCCTAGCGGTTCCGCTTCTATGGTGTCTTGGTCATCTACGACTGCGTATCCAGTACACAAGTCTCCCGAGTCTGACTGTCTGTGACAACTACCGTCCGTGTAGAACGTGAGTTCTGCATCTTCCAGTGGATTGTCACTGATGTCAGGCCTTGCGGTAAAATTTTGGGTCAAATATTCCATACAATCATGTGTATCTCCCTTTGCGTTAAATCCTCCTTCCCCATCACTCTCACCTTCCACCCTTTGTGCCTGACCAGGCACACCTGGGAGAAATGTTGCAGGATTTAATGCGCTGCATCTCCTTATGGTGATGTTTACTGGGGCCATTAATGCCAATTCCCATCTTGTAAACCTTGCAGATGAGACGTGTCTGGTTTGGGCAGAATTCAATAAGGCAGATACCGCATGCGGTGTATGGATTGTGAGGTTGTGGCCTAGCACAACATCTTCGCTTTTCGTCACTAGCAATGCTATCGCCGCAACGCTACGCAAGCATGTGGGGAGGGATCGTGCTACCGTGTCTAGCTGGGCGCTGTAGTATGCAATTGGCCTGCTGGCGTCACCGTGTTTTTGTGTTAGTACACCTGCTGCGCACCCAGCACTTTCTGTTCCGTATAGTTCAAAGGGTTTCCCATAGTCTGGCATACCTAGTGCTGGTGCCTGCGTTAGGCACTGTTTGAGTCTCTCAAATGCTGTTTCAGATTCGTCTGTATGCGAAATCCGATCAGGTTTGTTTGAAGAGACCATTTCCTGCAAAGGTAGCGCCAATATGGAAAACCCTGGGATCCAATTACGGCAATACCCACACATTCCTAGAAACGTCCTGATCTGTTGTTGGGTTTGTGGCAGTGTCATGTCTCTAATGGCTTGGATTCTATCAGCGGTCAGGTGTCTCAGTCCTTGTGTTAGACAGTGTCCCAAATATTTTACCTTAGCTTGGCATAATTGCAACTTGTCTTTGGAAACCTTGTGACCTGTGTCTGAAAGATGAAACAGGAGCTGTTTCGTATCCTTCAGAGATGCTTCCAGTGAATCTGAACACAGTAATAAATCGTCCACATACTGTATCAATACTGATCCACTGTCTGGTTGGAAAGACTGTAAACAATCATGCAAAGCCTGAGAAAATATACTTGGACTATCTATGAAACCTTGGGGTAACCGAGTCCACGTGTATTGGACTCCTCTGTATGTGAATGCAAACAAATATTGGCTGTCAGGGTGCAGAGGTACCGAAAAGAATGCGGAGCAGAGGTCAATAACAGTGAAAAATTTGGCAGTGGGAGGAATTTGCATTAGGATGACAGCTGGATTAGGCACTACGGGGAACTGACTCTCAACTATTTTGTTAATCCCCCTTAGATCCTGCACTAGCCTGTAACCCCTCCCCCCACTCTTTTTAACAGGGAAGATGGGACTATTTGCCGTGCTGGACGTTCTTACTAGAATGCCCTGTTGTAGCAAGCGCTCTATTACTGGGAAAACTCCTAACTCCACCTCTGGCTTCAGAGGATACTGTGGGATTTTTGGAGCTATCCTACCATCTTTTACTTGTACAACTACTGGAGCTACATTTGCCATTAATCCAGTGTCCTGTCCATCTTTTGTCCAAAGTGACTCTGGTATCTGAGATGTCATCTCTTCTACTTGGGATGGATTCCTATTTGTCATAATGGAATGTGACATTAATTTTGATGGGGAGTCTAACATGTCTCGTACTTCCTGAGCGTGATTCTCAGGGATGTCCAAGAATACACCTTCAGGAGTACAATAAATGACGCAACCCATTTTACATAGTAAGTCTCTTCCCAGGAGATTAGTTGGTGCCGATGCAGCCAGCAAAAAGGAATGCTTGGTATGCAAAGGCCCTATTGTAATCTCGGCTGGTTTGCTAACAGGGTAGTGCTGGACTACTCCTGTTACTCCCATGGCTGGAATTGTCCTACCAGTGGTTCTCATGCCCACTGTCGAATTTATCACTGACTTGGCCGCCCCTGTGTCTACAAGAAAGTTTAAAGTTTTACCAGCTACATTGATTGCAATTTCTGGTTCGCTTCCAAGACTGGCAATCAACTTAACTGGCTGCAGATTACAGGTATGGCCACACCCCTAGTGGGTATGCTGACCTCCCTGAATCCCGCTGGCAGCGACTACTTGTGCGGGGGTTAGCTGGGAACTACCAGAGGCCTGCCAGTCTCTGTTCGGGGGATATCTTTTTGTTTCCCCTGTATGTGGCTCAAAACTCCGCCTCTGTGGACCCTGCTCCCAATGTCGTGTGTTGTGTTGTTGTCTAGGGGGTTGAAAAGATCTTTGTACATTCTTTGCTCTACATTCTCGTGCAAAGTGTCCCGGTCTGTTACAAGAAAAACATGTTATTACACTTGCCTTACCCACAGGATTCGGTGGTACATACGCAGGCTGCCTTGTGGTCAGCGCCTGTATACTTACGGACATTAACTTATCACTTTGCGATTCCCTGTGCCTAGTGATGTTTCTGTCGTGATCAATAGCAGCCTCTCTCAATGTGGACACTGACAGACCTCGCCAACATGGCTGCGTGGTCTGTACCCTAGCTTTTAATGTTTCTTTCAAACCATCCATCAGTACAGATACTGCTACTTCTCGATGGTTTGGGTTGGTCTTAATGTCTTCTATACCAGTGTACTTTGCCATTTCTAATAGTGCCCGGTGAAAATATTCTGTTGCCGTTTCGGACTCCTTTTGCTTAATGGAAAATATTTTATTCCATTTAACAACGGCTGGGAAATACTCCTTTAGCTGTAAATTTATCCTTTTTACATTATCCTTGTTGTACACGTCTGTAAGCGGTACATCTTTATCCAATGCACAGTCAGCTAAAAATTGAGTTGCGTCAACATTGGAAGGTAAACAAGCTCTTAGCAGTATCTGCCAATCCTTGTTGTTGGGTTCTACAGTGTTACCTAGATCCCTGATGTATTTTTGGCTAGCAACTAAGTCCTTTCTGGGGTCAGGAAATTCGGACACTATTGTTCTTAATTCCATTCTGGAAAATGGAGTGTACATGGCAATGTTCCTTATGGGAGTGGCTCCAGACACATCTGTTTTTCCATTGGGAACTGCTATTACCCTTACAGGAGCAATTCTAACAGCCTCTTCCTGTGTAGATTCTACAGCTTGTTGTGGTACAATTGTTTCAGTGTAGTGCATGGTGCCGTACTTACCCGTTGACACGACCTCACCTATCCCTCCGCTAGGGGCTTTCACTAATCTCGTGGGTGTCGCGGTGCCTACTGTGGTCTCTGCTATGGTGGCTGCAAGAGAGAGAGCTGAAATTGTTGCTGAATCGTCTTCTTGATCACACTCCTGAGGAAGGTTCAAAACAGGGTACATCTTGCACGGGTTAATACTTGCATGAGTTATTTGGTTAACATCATTAACATTTACAGGGTTACTAAGAGTTTGTGTTTTACAACCCAGTGCGTTTCTCTCCGCAATCAACTTCTCTCCTGCAATGTATGGTGGAGGAGGAGCTGTGGCTATCAGCTTCCTGACTGCCCCAGATCCTGCCGCCAGAGCCAAACCTCTCTGTATCTCACCTTCCTGGTGCCATAACTGTAAATAATCATGATGCTGAATTCGTCTCTTTGCTGATTTTACGAGACATATCCTCCTCCTTAAATTTTGTAACACGTCTGGACTGAAGCTACCTATTCTTGGGAATTTGTCCCTGTCTTGTACAGTCATTCTCTCCCATTCATCACATAAAGATTCTGTGTGACTTCCGTATTTTTCACACATCACATATCGTGCCGACCCAACTGGTCGGTTCACAGAATCAACCTGAACCAAGGTTGATCGCCCCCTACCTGAGCAACTGGCCCCCATAGTCTGCAGGTGTTGCTTAGTCCTCCTTGGATTTCTGTATCAAGGTTTTCAGCAAGCCTTTACAGACAACCAAATTACTCCACAGTAGGCCGGCGGTGGCGGTTTACCGAGTACCCCACTCACTCGCCCACCTCGACCAATACGACCTGATCACACCGACGTGGTGCTGGCGTACTCGATACAGGGCCCCTATGGAACCTTCAGTTTACTGGAACATATGAGGGTTACCCGCAGGACACTTACTCTTTCCAGTAAAGGTGGGGTTGTTAGATAGTTCCTGAGTGACCAGCGAACTTCCCTTCCAAAAATAAAAAATTACACAAATCACGTCAGAATGTACAAATAGCGTTAGTGACCACTTTACTCTAATGGTATTAGGTCAGATTACTAACTACTGCACACAATTACGTGTGGTCCAATCGTTCAGTACACAAGCACTACTTGTCATGTACTGAAAGATCAATGGAATCGATGTTTCCGGCCGCGATTCCTTCAGCAAGAGCTTATGGCCTATATGGGTTCTGCACCAACACCCCAGGCGTTGTGCCACTGGACTTTTATAGCGGACCTCTTTAGTACCTTACGACCTCCTGGTCTTGTTACCTTCTGTTAATGACCTCCTGGTCTGTTACCTTATGGTCCGCTATACTCTAATGCTCAAATATTATTTAACCAGGGATGCCTCCCTAGCCACCGTATATGTCACTTACACGTGTGTCCCTTGACGAGTACCCGGCTTTCCTTTTGGTTCCACCTTAAAGTTGTATAAACTTATGTATACAAAACCACACTCACTCAACACATGTACACTTTGTTTCTATATCTATTTCTGCGCAGAAATTGTCTTCAGTCCAACAGTGTTACCAATTAGGAGCAGGATCTGTTAAACTAAATTTCAGATTTTTCCAAAAATAGATTTGCGTTATTTACCGCTTCGCGTTATCTACCGCTGTGCGTTACTTATCGCCTTTGCGCTAATTATCGCTTTGCGCTAATTCACCTTTTCCGTGACTTGAGCTACGTGAGCGTAACCGGACGCTACGTTGCGTAATGTACGCTGCGTGCGTCTGCCTTTTGGATTGCGTACGCTAGTCTTTGTTAGCGACACGTGTACGCAATGCAAAGATCCACCGTAACACAATATATACTTTTATCAATGTAAATGATCCCTGATCATCTACCGCAATCCACACTGACTGCCTTGTCTCCTAGACAAATCGTGTGTTGTTCTATACTTTAACTATTACCTTTATTATGAAATAACAGCAAATCTCTTTTTAGCACTTTCTATCAACTATAAAAATTGGCAAACAGGAATAGTGATATACGAAATTGAAAAAGAAATGCAGATAAATGTATGCGTGCGTGTATACGCAAGACAGAAGAGAAATAAAACAGTTTTTTTTTAAAAGACACAAGCGTTTTGTTCTTACTTCCGGTTCCCGGATTCCTTCAGCACTCTTTATCTAAGCGAAGCAGACGCTTATCCCGTCAGCACTGGGAGACAACCTCCCACCCTTTGCTGGGGGATAATGTCTGCTGATCTACCTAGTGCAGATATGAGAAGGATAGGACGAGTCCCCAATTGACAATGCTAAATTCCTTTGTCGTATAAACAACCCTTTATGAAGCTAAGAACACTGTACGCTGTTTACTTAAGAAGTACCGTAATGGTACGCTAGTTGCGTAACGATCGCTCAGCCGTAGGCGAGACGCTCAAGCGTCACGTTCGCTCACGGCCCAGTGATCACAGGACACGTTATTGGCTATGACTAGAGTAATGATTCGCTATGGCGTAGCTTACGCTCGAGACCACGAGGAGGTCACCAGCGGTGCAGACGCTCACAATGCTATACCTTTATGTCTAAACCTTATACCAAAGAAATACACAGAATACCTTAATGTGAGTACAGGGTGTAAGTGCAACCTTGTGTAACCTGACTAACTACAAAGCTGCTTGAGCGTCACCGACGCTCAAGTGAACACTTAACACTATAGAAAATACACAGATACTGGTTTAGGTTCCAAAGCCTATTAACTGTATTATATCTAATATACTTGTAAAAAGGGGATAACAGTACAAATGATACACTACAATATAACAAAGACTTCCTAACCACAGAACTAAACAATAAATACAAAAAGACAATACTACACTGACCTAAATGCAATACAATACAATACTATCTAATACAATACAATACTAGCCTAGTCTAGGGGAGATATGAGAGAACAGAACAGAGAGAGAGAGAGAGAGAGAGAGATGAGAGAAATTGGCTCACAGAAAGACAATGATTACGGAGAGAAACTTACGCACAAAGGGTATGATCGCCTGCGCCTCGATATCCAGCTCCCGGCTATCAGCAGATAACCGTTGATGAGAGAGTGAGAGCTGGATGTGGTCGGCCTGCCTATTTATGCCCCACACACAATGCAATCTCATGGTCCTACAATCCCATTGTCCATTGGCCGAAGGAATTCGGCCCTGCATCATAACAAAAGGTCATAGGGTGATTCATACAGGTGGGCTGTGACGATTTCCAACAGCTCAGGTGGGTGGGAAACTGGGTTTCCCGCCGCATACCTGAGTATGTGTAAATAATAGAAATGGACATAAACTTCTTATGTCCATAACTATTCGCACGAGCGATTAATACGCTCCAAACCAACACCGGAATATTACTAATTAAATACTCTTCCGATGGGTACCAAACACTGCTGTATGATTCCTGTCAGACCCTTCGTACAATACAAAGAGGGATTCCTTTAACCAGGGACCTTCTATTTTAACCAAACTTTCAGAATCTATCAAAGAGATCATGATCTACAAACTACATTAATTGTGCAAATATGTAACGAATGAGTCGCACGCTACGACTACATAAACTCTACCGTAAATACGCATACCGCGCCTGCGAGTGCACGCTATTGCGGGTATGCGCCTTCACGGGAGAGCGTACGCATGCGCAGCACGGACCAGTGTGCGGTGCAAATATGGCAACGTGCATAGAGACATTTTTCTGACTTTGACAGTATAATTTCTAATTTGCAAATTTTCAAATAAACATTCTAAGGGGTTACCCAATTCGCCAGGTAGAGAGAGTAGAGTTTGTGGAGATTTATGCATTGACCGTTCCAGATATTTTTCCCTGTAATGTTATAGTCCAGCTTTAAACAACAGTCTCAGAATTAAGCAAGGTCCAGTGGATGGACTATTTACCGTTAGAGGGTAATGTGCTCCAGAATCTTTGATGGAGAGCTCCTCATGCGTTACGGTTGATACAGTCCTTTATGAAGTACTTGCTATATGTAGTCCGAGAATTTGGAAAGGCCGTCTGGACAAAGGTTAGGGAAATGGTTCGGTCCTCCTTCAAATCAATTCCTGGCGAGGGTCCCTGGTTCACCTGACGCGTTTCGCTGCAATCAGCTGGCAGCTTTATCAAAGGTATCCATAGTTAAGACATGTGGGGTTTATATACCCCCTCTAATATGGTGGCTAATTAGCCCCTAGGGGCACCTGATTGTACAATTACATGATCACTTTAGAATTAGATGTATAAAATTAGAGCAAGCTTATAAGCTGAGACAGACCTACTTCAAATAGAATACAATAAACAGCGAATGTGTAAATTATTCATAAAAACCAGCTTGGTTAAAGGGTTTTTTTAGTAAATAAATAAATAAATAAGAGCAAACAGGAAGTGTGCTGAGAAACAGTAACCAATGAGGGGATTTGTTGTTAGACATGTTGTCATGGAGATAACACTGATAGCTTTTGTTATTGGTGGGGGAACATAACGAAGGACGGTGCTGGGATTACGTATTTCCCTGTCAGTGTTCCGATCACGTGACCTATGTGTCACGTGATCGGAGCTTTGTATTGCATGTCTCCGCCGTGCGGGAGGAGAAATGGTTACTAAGCAACCTAGTAACATAGTGGGTTGCACAGACCAGGGGCCGTAGCGGCTCTTCCGCCCTGGTCCGTGTAATGAGAGAGACGTGATTACGTCAATGTCAGTGACTAGGAGTAAGCATCACTTCCGCCCTCCAGTCTATCGGGGATGTAGTGCTTCCGCCAACCAGACAGTCAGAAATAAAAGTTTGTATTTAGGTGGAACAACGACCATTTGGATCGTTTTATAAATCTACCACAACAGGACTAGTATCTAAAGATAAATAAAAAGATTTCTTTTGATTTAGATACGAAATGACAAGTATCTAAATCGCAGCAATATCACATCCAGTATGTAGGAATTAAATGGTTAGTTTCCCAGAGGGGTAAGTGGAATATAGTTTTACATATCTACTTAGTACTCGATATATTAGTTTTATTTATGTTTATATGTTATGGTAAGAATGGTGATTTTTAGTAATTATTTGTAAGGTTCGGCAGGGTAAGTAAGGCACTGAAAAAGAGAAACGTATGTCCCGCCAGGGTGCAGTTATTTTATAGAAAAGGTTGTAGCTTTTCAAGAAGAGCTCTATAATTTATATAGGGGAGGGAATTGATTATTAGCGATATGTCATATTATGGTGTTCAGTTCTACAGCCTCATTAAGACCCCCGGGGTAAATGGAGCCCATTCTAAACATCCAATATGTTTCCTGTTGGCATAATTTTTTATATCGATCCCCACCCCTATTAGTTGTTGGGATGTGTTCCACTCCAATTAGTTTAAGGCAGTTGGGATTGCCTTGGTGGAACTCATGGAAATGTTGGGAAACACTATGGGATGTCAGTCTTTTAATAATATTTCTACGGTGATCGAGAAACCTGATTTTTTTTTTTTGCCAAACAACACATAAAACAAAGGAAAGAAGAGGCTATACCCATAGTGCTCGATCATGATGACCAGTTAGCCCTGGATATATTGGAGGAACTAGGCAGCACAGAACAATGTACCATCAATAAAACAGAGAAACTGTATGACATATCTAGAAAGAACTTCAAACAAAGGTCGGAATTCTTCCCAATTAAATCTAAAGGCTCAAGTATAGAAACTTTCTACAAGGTCACATTAGATGATTTCAAGACAATGTGTTCTGATATCCATCTTCATCCGCAAAAGAGTAAATCTAACCTGTCCAGACAAGAGAAGAGGGCAATTAACAACTTAACCAAAGATAAATCCATAATTATTAAGGAAGCTGACAAGGGGGGTGGGCTTGTTATACAGAACAAGACCGACTACATATCGGAGGCTATGAGACAGCTAGAAAATCCAGAGTTTTACACCAAACTGAGTAGTGACCCCACTCAAGATTTCCTCCGGGAGCTTGCAACTCTTCTGGGGGGGGCCCTAGACGCTGAAGTCATATCTAAAGATGAATACCACTTTTTGTATTCTGCACACCCTGTCACTCCGGTATACTATCATTTACCCAAGATACACAAATCCCTCACTTCACCCCCAGGGCGACCTATTATTTCCGGCATTCACTCCCTCACTTCCAATTTATCCTTTTACGTTGATTCACATTTACAACCGCGTGTACCCACACTCAGGTCCCACATCAAAGACACTACTCACTTCCTATCCCTTATTAAAGATGTGAAATGGTTAAATTCATATGCATTTCTTACCCTAGATGTTCAAAGCCTATACTCAAATATTCCACATGAAAAAGGCCTACTCACAATATCTAACCGACTTAATCAAGATGGGGACCTGAGTGAGACTCACAAGAAATTTATAATTGATTCTATTTCTTTCATCCTACATCACAATTATTTTTTATTCCTTCAATCTCACTATTTACAAGTCAAGGGTACCGCCATGGGGACCAGGTTCGCCCCCAGCTACGCCAACCTCTATGTGGGTGAACTGGAGGAACATCTTATTTGGGAGGGAGGTTGGGAGGCGCACCTGGTCCTATATGGCAGGTACATTGACGATCTTTTTATTATTTGGGATGGGGATTCTCACTCAGCACAGTTATTTGTTGATTTTCTTAATTCCAACACTTATGGCTTAACTTTCACTCACCAATATCACTCCCAACGTATTAATTTTTTAGATGTGTCACTAGAAGCCAAAGATGGTAAAATACACACCAACAACTATGTCAAGGAAGTAGGCACTAATGCATATTTGCATTATTCTAGTGCTCACTACCCCCCCTGGAAGAGGAACATCCCCAGGGGACAGCTCATACGCCTCAGACGCAATTGTTCTGATACAGCATCTTTTGAAGCTCAAGCATTAGAGATGCTAAAATCATTTGAACAGAGAGGGTACCCTATAACCCTCTTAAATAAAGCACTTGAAGAAGTCAGAAAAATAGATAGAAACGCATTATTATTTCAAAAAAAGGACAAAGTTAATATAATAGGAGACAAGAAACCAATAGCATTTATCTCCACTTACAATAGTTATTGTCCTCAAATTAAACAAATTATAAAGAAAAACCATAATATCCTTAAACAGGACTACCTAATAGCTCCCCTATTACCAGTTGACCCCGTCTTTATTTTCAGGAAGAACAGATCCCTCAGGAACTCATTAGCACCCAGTTTCTTGAAACCTGATTCAAAATTTACGGCCCAATTAGACTCCTGGCTTCCGTCCAACACTAAGGGGTTCTTTAAATGTGGAGCAACTAGATGCATTACCTGTAATCATATAGATAACAGAACTAAAACTATTAAAACCGTAAATAATGAGGCACTATATGAAATTAAACACTTTATTAACTGTAATTCATCTTATGTTATATATATTCTTTCATGCGAATGCGGTCTCAAATATGTAGGTCGTACGACCAGAAAACTTAAAATCAGGTTTCTCGAACACCGTAGAAATATTATTAAAAGACTGACATCCCATAGTGTTTCCCAACATTTCCATGAGTTCCACCAAGGCAATCCCAACTGCCTTAAACTAATTGGAGTGGAACACATCCCAACAACTAATAGGGGTGGGGATCGATATAAAAAATTATGCCAACAGGAAACATATTGGATGTTTAGAATGGGCTCCATTTACCCCGGGGGTCTTAATGAGGCTGTAGAACTGAACACCATAATATGACATATCGCTAATAATCAATTCCCTCCCCTATATAGATTATATAGCTCTTCTTGAAAAGCTACAACCTTTTCTATAAAATAACTGCACCCTGGCGGGACATACGTTTCTCTTTTTCAGTGCCTTACTTACCCTGCCGAACCTTACAAATAATTACTAAAAATCACCATACTTACCATAACATATAAACATAAATAAAACTAATATATCGAGTACTAAGTAGATATGTAAAACTATATTCCACTTACCCCTCTGGGAAACTAACCATTTAATTCCTACATACTGGATGTGATATTGCTGCGATTTAGATACTTGTCATTTCGTATCTAAATCAAAAGAAATCTTTTTATTTATCTTTAGATACTAGTCCTGTTGTGGTAGATTTATAAAACTATCCAAATGGTCGTTGTTCCACCTAAATACAAACTTTTATTTCTGACTGTCTGGTTGGCGGAAGCACCACATCCCCGATAGACTGGAGGGCGGAAGTGATGCTTACTCCTAGTCACTGACATTGACGTAATCACGTCTCTCTCATTACACGGACCAGGGCGGAAGAGCCGCTACGGCCCCTGGTCTGTGCAACCCACTATGTTACTAGGTTGTTTAGTAACCATTTCTCCTCCCGCACGGCGGAGACATGCAATACAAAGCTCCGATCACGTGACACATAGGTCACGTGATCGGAACACTGACAGGGAAATACGTAATCCCAGCACCGTCCTTCGTTATGTTCCCCCACCAATAACAAAAGCTATCAGTGTTATCTCCATGACAACATGTCTAACAACAAATCCCCTCATTGGTTACTGTTTCTCAGCACACTTCCTGTTTGCTCTTATTTATTTATTTATTTACTAAAAAAAACCTTTAACCAAGCTGGTTTTTATGAATAATTTACACATTCGCTGTTTATTGTATTCTATTTGAAGTAGGTCTGTCTCAGCTTATAAGCTTGCTCTAATTTTATACATCTAATTCTAAAGTGATCATGTAATTGTACAATCAGGTGCCCCTAGGGGCTAATTAGCCACCATATTAGAGGGGGTATATAAACCCCACATGTCTTAACTATGGATACCTTTGATAAAGCTGCCAGCTGATTGCAGCGAAACGCGTCAGGTGAACCAGGGACCCTCGCCAGGAATTGATTTGAAGGAGGACCGAACCATTTCCCTAACCTTTGTCCAGACGGCCTTTCCAAATTCTCGGACTACATATAGCAAGTACTTCATAAAGGACTGTATCAACCGTAACGCATGAGGAGCTCTCCATCAAAGATTCTGGAGCACATTACCCTCTAACGGTAAATAGTCCATCCACTGGACCTTGCTTAATTCTGAGACTGTTGTTTAAAGCTGGACTATAACATTACAGGGAAAAATATCTGGAACGGTCAATGCATAAATCTCCACAAACTCTACTCTCTCTACCTGGCGAATTGGGTAACCCCTTAGAATGTTTATTTGAAAATTTGCAAATTAGAAATTATACCTACTGTTTCTGACATGTACTCATTTTACCAATCTAGTTTTTAATATATACCTGCTGTAATTATTTTAGGAATAAAACTGTTTTATTTAATATATCAACATTGTTGTATTCATCAAATTCAGCGCAGTCTCAATACCTTTCTCTTTGTGCATTACATACGGGAGTGACTTCCCTTTTCCTGAGACTGCAGCTTGGCGAAACATCTCATACCTAAAGCGCCCGAGCACCCCTGGGCAACCAACCTTTCCGCACTGGTGATACAGACTGCCAAATCGCCATTGCTTCCATCAGAGGTGGTAGAGGCTAAGACAGTCGGGCAGTTTAAACATGCATGGGATAGACATAAGGATATTCTTACAAAGAAATAAGGATCAGATAAGGTTAGAGAGAAAAATAATGAAAAAAAAAAAAGGGGGGCAGACTAGATGGGCCAAGTGGTTATTATCTGCCGACAAATTCTGTTTCTACAGCACACAGAATGAGCCGAAATTCAACATTGAAGCACACTGTATGAACTGAAATTCACATTATAGCACACTGAATGAGCCGACATTCACATTATAGCACACTGAATGAGCCGAAATTCACATCGTAGCACACTGAATGAGCCGAAATTCACATTATAGCACACTGAATGAGACGAAATTCACATTGTAGCACACTGTATGAGCCAAAATTCACGTTATAGCACACTGTATGAGCCAAAATTCACTTTATAGCACACTGTATAAGCCAACGTTATAGCACACTGTATGAGCCAATGTTATAGCACACTGTATGAGCCATAATTCATGTTATAGCACACTGTATGAGCCAATGTTATAGCACACTGTATGAGCCATAATTCATGTTATAGCACACTGTATGAGCCAATGTTATAGCACACTGTATGAGCCAAAATTCACGTTAAAGCACAATGAATGAGCCGAAATTCACATTGTAGCACACTGAATGAGCCGAAATTCACATCGTAGCACACTGAATGAGCCGACATTCACATTATAGCACACTGAATGAGACGAAATTCACATTGTAGCACACTGAATGAGCCGAAATTCACATTGTAGCACACTGAATGAGCCGACATTCACATTATAGCACGCAGAATGAGCCAAAATTCACATTATAGCACACTGAATGAGCCGAAATTCACATTGTAGAACACTGAATGAGCCGAAATTCACATTGTAGCACGCAGAATGAGCCAAAATTCACATTATAGCACACTGAATGAGCCGAAATTCACATTGTAGAACACTGAATGAGCCGAAATTCACATTGTAGCACACTGAATGAGCCGACATTCACATCGTAGCACACTGAATGAGCCGACATTCACATTGTAGCACACTGAATGAGCCGAAATTCACATCGTAGCACACTGAATGAGCCGAAATTCACATCGTAGCACACTGAATGAGCCGACATTCACATTGTAGCACACTGTATGAGCCAAAATTCACGTTATAGCACACTGTATGAGCCAACGTTATAGCACACTGTATGAGCCAAAATTCACGTTATAGCACACTGTATGAGCCAACGTTATAGCACACTGTATGAGCCAAAATTCACGTTATAGCACACTGAATGAGCCGAATGAGGCGAAGTGCACATTATAGCACGCAGAATGAGGCAAAATTCACATTATAGCACACTGTATGAGCCAAAATTCACGTTATAGCACACTGAATGAGCTGAATGAGGCGAAGTGCACATTATAGCACACTGTATGAGCCAAAATTCACGTTATAGCACACTGTATGAGCCAACGTTATAGCACACTGTATGAGCCAAAATTCACGTTATAGCACACTGTATGAGCCAACGTTATAGCACACTGTATGAGCCAAAATTCACGTTATAGCACACTGTATGAGCCAACGTTATAGCACACTGTATGAGCCAAAATTCACGTTATAGCACACTGTATGAGCCAACGTTATAGCACACTGTATGAGCCAAAATTCACGTTATAGCACACTGTATGAGCCAAAATTCACGTTATAGCACACTGAATGAGCCAAATGAGGCGAAGTGCACATTATAGCACGCTGAATGAGCCGAATGAGGCGAAGTGCACATTATAGCACGCTGAATGAGCCGAATGAGGCGAAGTGCACATTATAGCACGCTGAATGAGGCAAAATAATGCAGAGACATAATGCAGGGAGAAGAGAAGGGGGGGGGGGGGGAAATGGGACACACACAGACACACACACAGACACACACACGCACAGGCACAGACACACACACACACCTACTCATAGATGGAGGCCGGGTCCCGCCGCGATATTGGGAACGGGTGCAGAGCGGTGCAGCGCGGCGGAGGACGAAGACAGAGAGAGAGCGTCCTGACGCGCGTACAGGGAGGAGGGGGCGTGCTCAGAACAGAGGTCGCTGTATGCGCGTCAGGACGCTCCTCTCTCTCCTCGTCCCCCGCCGCGCTGCACCGCTCTCCAACCCGTTCCCAATACCGCAGCGGGACCCGGCCTCCATCCCGCTGCCGGTATATGTAGGGGGGGCGTTCGCCCTAATCGCCCCCCGCTAAATCCGCCACTGCCCGCAGCATCTACAGACACCCTCCCCCATCCGCAGTCCCCCCCGCACCCGCTACATTCTGTACATCGTGCCCTGCAGGTGCTGTTCACGCCGTCGCAAGCGGCTGCGCCTCCTTCACCATCGCACGCCCTTTCATTGTGCAATATTTAACCACTAACAAAGGAATGCAGGTAATATTACATATGATACAAATATTGACCCCCAGAAAGGCATGCAAGGGTTAAGGGGGCGTAGCCCCTTGCGACGGTGTGAAGAGCGCCCGTAGGGCGCAATGAAGCACCTAGTATATATATATATATATATATATATATATATATATGCTATGGAACATTTCTTGCTCAGATTGTAAGAAATCTCCAAATACTGCAGGATTCTGAAGATTGTTTTTCTGTCATATCTCACTTTCTCCGCATAAGCTTGGCATCATATTTTTTTTAGAACTTAAAAAGTGTTTCGACTGGAACTAGACTGTGCTACACACTGTCTTCAGTAATATAGGAGCTTTTCACCTACTTGATTCATCACCCTGTTACTAGTCAGCTGTCCACAAGATTGCAGAGCAACCAAAGATAATATCCAAATCTCACAGATACTGATAGTGGTCACAAGACTGCTGAGACAGTGAACTTCAAGTCATGCATACTTGCTGCCATATTTAAAGCAAAATTATTTGATAAGAGATGTGCGGCTGGCACTTTTCGTGTTTTGTGTTTTGGTTTTGGTTCTAATTCCACTTTCGTGTTTTGGTTTTGGCTTGGTTTTGCCAAAACCACCCTTTCGTGTTTTGGTTTTGGATCTGGATGATTTTTGAAAAAACCATAACAGCTAAAATCACAGAATTTGGGGGTAATTTTGCTCCTACTGTATTATTAACCTCAATAACATTCCTTTCCACTCATTTCCAGTCTATTCTGAACACCTCACAATATTGTTTTTAGGCCTAAAAGTTGCACCGAGGTGGCTGTATGACTAAGCTAAGCGACACAAGTGTGCGGCACAAACACCTGGCCCATCTAGGAGTGGCACTGCAGTTGCAGACAAGATGGCACTATTCAAAAACTAGTCCCCAAATAGCACATGATGCAAAGAAGAAAAAGAGGTGCAATTAGGTAGCTGGATGGCCAAGCTAAGCGACACAAGTGTGCGGCAAAAACACCTGGCCCATCTAGGAGTGGCACTGCAGTGTCAGACAGGATGGCAGATTTAAAAAATAGGCCCCAAATAGCACATGATGCAAAGAAGAAAAAGAGGTGCAATGAGGTAGCTATATGACCAAGCTAAGCGACACAAGTGTGCGGCACAAACACCTGGCCCATCTAGGAGTGGCACTGCAGTTACAGACAGGATGGCACTTAAAAAAACTAGTCCCCAAACAGCACATGATGCAAAGAAGAAAAAGAGGTGCAAGATGGAATTGTCCTTGGGCCCTCCCACGCACCCTTATGTTGTATAAACAGGACATGCACATTTTAACAAACCAATTGTTTCAGCGACAGGATCTGCCACACAACTGTGGCTGAAATGACTGGTTTGTTTGGGCCCCCATCAAAAAAGAAGCAATCAATCTCTCCTTGCACAAACTGGCTCTACAGAGGCAAGATGTCGACCTCATCCTCAACCTCCGATTCCTCACCCCTTTCACTGTGTACATCCTCCTCCTCCTCACAGAGTATTAATTCGTCCCCACTGGAATCCACCATCACAGGTTCCTGTGTACTTTCCAGAGGCAATTGCTGGTAAAGGTCTTCCCGCAGGAATTTATAATTCATTTTGATGAACATCATCTTCTCCACATTTAGTGGAAGTAACCTCCTACGCTGATCGCTGACAAGGTTATCGGCTGCACTAAACACTCTTTCGGAGTACACACTGGAGGGGGGACAACTTAGGTAAAATAAAGCCAGTTTGTGCAAGAGCATCCAAATTGCCTCTTTTTCCTGCCAGTATACATACGGACTGTCTGACATGCCTACTTGGATGCTGTCACTCATATAATCCTCCACCATTCTTTCAATGGTGACAGAATCAAATGCAGTGACAGTAGACATGTCAGTAATCGTTGGCAGGTCCTTCAGTCCGGACCAGATGTCAGCGCGTGGGCTAGGAAATCTTATCCTTTTCCTTGCAGGCCCAGTGGCGGGAGAAATTGAAGGGGGAGCTGCTGATGGGTCACATTCCGCTTGAGTTGACAATTTACTAACCAGCAGGTCTTTGCACCTCTGCACACTTGTGTCTGCTGGAAAGAGAGATACAACATAGACTTTAAACCTAGGATCGAACACGGTGGCCAAAATGTAGTGCTCTGATTTCAACAGATTGACCACCCATGAATCCTGGCAAAGCGAATGAAGGGCTCCATCCACAAGTCCCACATACTTTGCGGAATCGCTCCGTCTTAGCTCCTCCTTCAATTTATCCAGCTGCTTCTGCAAAAGCCTGATGAGGGGAATGACCTGACTCAAGCTGGCAGCGTCTAAACTGACTTCACGTGTGGCAAGTTTGAAGGGTTGGAGAACTTTGCACAAGACGGAAATCATTCTCCACTGCGCTTGAGTCAGGTGCATTACCCCTCCTTTGCCTATATCGTAGGTGGATGTATAGGCTTGAATGGCCTTTTGCTGCTCCTCCATCCTCTGAAGCATATAGAGTGGTGAATTCCACCTCGTTACCACCTCTTGTTTCAGTTGATGGCGGGGCAGGTTCAGGAGTGCCTCGTCACTGGAATGACTGATGAGACCGGACACTACCACTGGTCTGATGCAGCACAAACACAGCAACACTGTAAGGGACTTGTGGTTGTTGTTATAATTATTATACGGCAGCAGTGGACATATAGCAGCAGCATATATTGTTACTGGAATGACTGATGAGAAAGGACACTACCACTGGTCTGATGCAGCACAACAATACTGTAAGGGACTTGTGGTTGTTGTTGTTGTTATTATTATTATACGGCAGCAGTGGACATATAGCACCAACGTATATATCGTCACTGGAATGACTGATGAGACAGGACACTACCACTGGTCTGATGCAGCACAACACAACAACACTGTAAGGGACTTGTGGTTGTTGTTATAATTATTATTAAATGGCAGCAGTGGACATATAGCAGCAGCGTATATCGTCACTGGAATGACTGATGAGACAGGACACTACCACTGGTCTGATGCAGCACAACACAGCAACACTTTATACAGCTACACTGGATATATGGCAGCAGAGAACACCAACACTGTGACTGGCTTGAAGCTTCACAGATGCTGCACAATACACTGACTACACTGGACTGGACAGCACAACACAGCACCACTTTATACAGCTACACTGGATATATGGCAGCAGAGGACACCAACACTGTGACTGGCTGGAATGATGCAGCACAATTCACTGACTACACTGGACTGGACTGATCAGCACAACACAGCACAAGACTTGCCACCCCACTTTCCCGTCCCCACACAGACACTGGAGGACGGAGACACGTCCTTTCACTACACTCTCCGAGACTGGAGTGAAAATGGGCGCGACGCACGGCTCCTTATATGGTATATAAATCCTGCGAGAATCTGACAGCGGGATGATGACGTTTTGCTGTGTTCGGGTTTCCGAGTCAGGCGAAAAAACCCGAGACGGGCTCGGAAACGAACTCGGAAGGCAAAGTCCGATAGGGTTCGGTCCTCTGAGAACCGAACCCGCTCATCTCTAATATTTAGTAGACCTAATGGGTCATATTTAATCAGGAGGACACCGTAACCATTTTTCAAATATTGTGGCAATGCATACTCCTTACAGCCGCGGTATTCAATTTAAAAAAAATGGTCACTAATATTTTCTGCAGCCAAAACTCACAAGGGAGAAATTAAAATTAGCCTCGCCCATTGCCGATCACTTCTCCTCACCTCCTGCAGACATGCCGTACATCCCATACTCAAAGAAGAGACCCCAACAGCACCCCACAGACAGACACCAACAGCACCCCCCCACAGACACCTCACACACACACACACACACACACACACACACACACACACACACACACACCAGCACTGCAAGCACACAGATATCAGAAGTACCCCACACAAACAGTGTCGGACTGGGACTGTAGGGTCCACAGTGGGAATGCAATGGTAGAGGCCCACTGAAGAGAGGTGGAGAAAAGCTAAAGAAGTGTCACCATATTATACAGAGAGAGTCACAGTGACCACCATATAATGCAGGGAGCATCATAATGCCTGCCATATAATACAGAGACAACACAATGAGCACCATATAATACAAAGATCAATGCAGTGACTGCCATATAACATAGAGAGCAATGCGGTGACCTCTAGGGTCGAATTATAGGTGGGATAGATGGGGTAGTCACACATCAATTCCTTACAGTCAGTAGCAGCGGTGCAAGTGTGCGGGTATAGGTGGGTACGGCGTGCCCTTAAGAATTTCACGCCGACGGGCCGCTGCTCCTCGTCGCTTCCTCCCTCCCTCTGCTGCTGACCACCGCTGACCGCCGCTGCATGAGAGGAGGAGAGCACAGCCTGCGCCTCTCCTGCCCCTCAGTGTCTTTGTTCAATTCAGCGCCGCCCGTGAGCCAAGGCTGCCGGACCGCGAGCTTTGATTGGCTCACGGATCGGCGCTAAATTGAACTAAGACACCTGCACCCTCCAGAGACTGAGGGGCAGGAGAGGTGCACGCTGCGCTCTCCTCCCCTCACACACACACACACACACACACACACACACACACACAGACACACAACAGCAGCATCCGGAGCAGCAGGGGAAGGGGGGCATGTATACCTGGCATTGGGAGCATATGTGGCACTGGGGGCATATCTGGCTCTGTGGGGACATGTGTATCTGGCACTGGGGGCATATCTGGCACTGGGGGGACATGTGTATCTGGCACTGAGTGATATCTGACACTGGGGGCATATCTGGCACTGGGGGGACATGTGTATTTGGCACTGGGGGCATATCTGGCACTGGGGGGCATGTGTATCGCACTGGGGCCATATCTGGCATGGGGGGACATGTGTATCTGGCACTGGGGGCATATCTGGCACTGGGGGGACATGTGTATCTGGAAATGGGGGCATATCTGGCACTGGGGGGACATGTGTATCTGGTACTGGGGGATATCTGGCACTGGGGGCATATCTGGCACTGGGGGGACATGTGTATCTGGCACTGGGGGCATATCTGGCATGAGGGGGCATGTGTATCTGGCACTGGGGGCATATCTGGCACGGGGGACATGTGTATCTGGCACTGGGGGCATATCTGGCACTGGGGGGACATGTGTATCTGGCACTGGGGGCATATCCGGCACTGGGGGGCATGTGTATCTGGCACTGGGGCCATATCTGGCATGGGAGGACATGTGTATCTGGCACTGGGGGCATATCTGGCACTGGGGGGACATGTGTATCTGGCAATGGGGGCATAGCTGGCACTGGGGGCATATCTGGCACTGGTGGGACATGTGTATTTGGCACTGGGGGATATCTGGCACTGGGGTTATATCTGGCACTGGGGGGACATATGTATCTAGCACTGGGGGCATATCTGGCATGAGGGGGCATGTTTATCTGGCACTGGGGGCATATCTGGCACGGGGGACATGTGTATCTGGCACTGGGGGCATATCTGGCACTGGGGGACATGCGTATCTGGCACTGTGGCCATATCTGGCACTGCGGGACAAGTGTATCTGGCACTGGGGACATATCTGATACTGAGGGCATATCTGGCACTGGGGGACATGCGTATCTGGCACTGTGGCCATATCTGGCACTGCGGGGACATGTGTATCTGGCACTGGGGACATATCTGACACTGAGGGCATATCTGGCACTGGGGGGACATGTGTATCTGGCAGTGGGGGCATTTCTGTATCTGGCACTGTGGGCATATCTGGCACTGTCGGGGCATTTCTGTATCTGGCACTGGGGGCAATGTATATCTTACACAGTGGGGGCATTTGTGTATCTGACACTGTGAGACAATGTATATCTGGCACTCTTGGGGCATTTGTGTATCTGACACTGTGGGGCAATGTGTATCTGGCACTGTGAGACAATGTATATCTGGCACTCTGGGGTCATTTGTGTATCTGGCACTGTGGGGCAATGTGTATCTGGCACTGTGAGGCAATGTATATCTGGCACTCTGGGGGCATTTGTGTATCGGCACAGTGAGGCTATGTGTATCTGGCACTGTGGGGCAATGTATATCTGGCACTGTGAGGCAATGTATATCTGGCACTGTGGAGCAACGTGTATCTGCCCCTATTGGGGTCATATGTGTATCTGCCCCTCCCCCCATATGTGTATCACGCCCCCATTTTCATTGGCCATGCCCTATGTGGCATTTGGACCACACCCATTGTTTTGGCGCGCGCACACAGTACTTGTAAGAATTTTTTTCTACTTGCACCACTGGTCAGTAGGGATGAGTTTTCTCTTGATTAGAAACGTAGACAGCTTTGTCTTTGTCTCTACTGTCCCCTTGCAGACATAATGCAGTCATTTGCTGGAGTATGGGGAAGGGGGCAGGGCCTAATGCCATTAAGTGCCTGCCAGCATCAGAGACCTGATGCTGTAACAGCTAGTGGTCTCTCTCCATCACTCCCATCTCTCTCTGTCCTTGACACCCGTCCTTCCTCTCTCTGACACCTCTCTCCCTGACACACTCACTCCCCCCTCTCTCTGCATCTCTCTCTTTCTCTCTCTCTCTATCTACCCCTTTCCCTCTCTCACTCCCCTTTTTCTCTCTCTCTCTGACACCCTCTCTGTCTCTCTCTCTATTCCTGACACCATCTCTGTTTCTCTCACTCCCCTCTCTCTCCCACTCTCTCTCTTTTGTTCCTATCTGTCTCTCATCTCCTGACTCTATCTTTGACACCCTCTCTCTCACTTTCTGTCTTGCTACCCTCTCTCCCCTTATTCCTGACACACTGGGGTATATTTACTAAGGTCCCGATTTTGACCGAGATGACATTTTTTCTTCAAAGTGTCATGTCGGGAATTTACTAAGCAAAAATCTCATCAGTGATGAGGGCATTCGTAATATTTTGGAAGTCCTAGGAAAAAATTACGAATCAATACACCATCGGTCAAATACGCCTGCAATTTGGTAGAAATCGGTAATTTACTAAAGAGTGCAAATGACAAACACTGCCGACAATAGCCAAACACTGCCGTGCTGAAATACAATTCGTGAAAAAGTGCTAAAACAAAACAGAACTGCTTTTTTATCCCGTGTTTGGATAGGCATGCACGGATCCATGAGATCCGTGCATGTTTATCAGTGGGAAGGGGATGGGAAAGTGTTATTTTTTGGAAAAAAAAATGTGTGGGGTCCCCCCTCCTAAGCAAAACCAGCCTCGGACTCTTTGAGCCGGTCCTGGTTGCAAAAATATGGGGGGGGGGAAATGATAGGGGTTCCCCCATATTTAAACAACCAGCACCGGGCTCTGCGCCTGGTCCTGGTTCCAAAAATACGGGGGACAAAAAGCGTAGGGGTCCCCCGTATTTCTGAAACCAGCACCGGGCTCCACTAGCCAGATACATAATGCCACAGCCGGGGGACACTTTTATATAGGTCCCGGCGGCCCTGGCATTACATAACCAACTAGTCACCCCTGGCCGGGTACCCTGGAGGAGTGGGGACCCCTTCAATCAAGGGGTCCCCCCCCTCCAGCCACCCAAGGACCAGGGGTGAAGCCCGAGGCTGTCCCCCCCATCCAAGGGCTGCGGATGGGAGGCTGATAGCCGTTTTGTAAAAAAAATGAATATTGTTTTTAGTAGCAGTACTACAAGTCCCAGCAAGCCTCCCCCGCAAGCTGGTACTTGGAGAACCACAAGTACCAGCATGCGGAGGAAAACCGGGCCCGCTGGTACCTGTAGTACTACTACTAAAAAAAATACCCCAATAAAAACAGAAGACACACACCTTGAAAGTAAAACTTTAATGCATACATCCACACCTACATATACACATACTTACCTATGTTCACACGAGGGTCGGTCCTCTTCTCCATGTAGAATCCATGGTGTACCTGTTGAAAAAATTATACTCACATAATCCAGTGTAGATGGCTCCTCTTCTTTCCGATTTGTAATCCTGGTACTTTGCAAAATAACAAAACGAACACCCGACCTCGCACTGAAAGGGGCCCCATGTTTTCACATGGGACCCCTTTCCCCGAATGCCAGAAACCCCCTCTGACTTATGTCTAAGAGGGTTCCATCAGCCAATCAGGGAGCGCCACATTGTGGCACCCTTCTGATTGGCTGTGTGCTCATGTACTGTATGACAGGCAGCACCCGGCAGTGTTACAATGTAGTGCCTATGCGCTCCATTGTAACCAATGGTGGGAACTTTGTGGTAAGCGGTGAGGTTACTTTCGGTCAACCGCTGACCACAAAGTTCCCACCATTGGTTACAATGGAGCGCATAGGCGCTACATTGTAACATTGCCGTGTACTGCCTGTCACACAGTACAGGAGCACACAGCCAATCAGGAGGGTGCCACAATGTGGCGCTCCCTGATTGGCTGATGGAACCCTCTTAGACATAAGTCAGAGGGGGTTTCTGGCATTCGGGGAAAGGGGTCCCATGTGAAAACATGGGGCCCCTTTCAGTGCGAGGTCGGGTGTCCGTTTTGTTATTTTGCCAAGTACCTGGATTACAAATGGATTACAAGAGGAGCCTTCTACACTGGATTATGTGAGTATAATTTTTTCAACAGGTACACCATGGATTCTACATGGAGAAGAGGACCGACCCTCGTGTGAACATAGGTAAGTATGTGTATGTGTATATGGAGGTGTGGATGTATGCATTAAAGTTTTACTTTCAAGGTGTGTGTCTTCTGTTTTTATTGGGGTATTTTTTTAGTAGTAGTACTACAGGTACCAGCGGGCCCGGTTTTCCTCCGCATGCTGGTACTTGTGGTTCTCCAAGTACCAGCTTGCGGGGGAGGCTTGCTGGGACTTGTAGTACTGCTACTAAAAACAATATTCATTTTTTTACAAAACGGCTATCAGCCTCCCATCCGCAGCCCTTGGATGTGGGGGGACAGCCTCGGGCTTCACCCCTGGTCCTTGGGTGGCTGGAGGGGGGGGACCCCTTGATTGAAGGGGTCCCCACTCCTCCAGGGTACCCCGGCCAGGGGTGACTAGTTGGTTATGTAATGCCAGGGCCGCCGGGACCTATATAAAAGTGTCCCCGGCTGTGGCATTATGTATCTGGCTAGTGGAGCCCGGTGCTGGTTTCAGAAATACGGGGGACCCCTGCACTTTTTGTCCCCTGTATTTTTGGAACCAGGACCAGGCGCAGAGCCCGGTGCTGGTTGTTTAAATATGGGGGAACCCCTGACATTTTTTTTCCCATATTTTTGCAACCAGGACCGGCTCAAAGAGCCCGAGGCTGGTTTGGCTTAGGAGGGGGGACCCCACGCAATTTTTTGGGGGATTTTAACACTGATTTTATTTTTTAAAAAGGAGCACAATGAAGCCCAGCACGGATCTCTCAGATCCGGCCGAGATTCATTGTATTAAAGTCGGCAGTGTTTTACAAGTCACTCACGTAAAACACTGCCTAAAAAAACGAATGAAATCGACATCGGTAAATCCGAAAGTGCAGAATATGACAGCTTAGTAAATTAGTCGTACTAAATTCAAAAAGTTGCAATTTGACACTTTCGATGTCAATCGTGATTGAACTTTGACCTCAAACGGAAAAATACGAATCTTAGTAAATATACCCCACTATCTCTCTATTGTTCCCCTCTCTCTCTCCCGCACTCCTTTCCCTCTCTTTTCCTGACACCCTCTCTGTCTCTCTTTCCATCGTCTTGCTCCCCTCTCTCTTCCTGGCACCCTCTCTGTGCCTCTTTCTCATTGCCCTCTCCCCCCTCTCTCTCTCCATGACACTCTCTGGGGTAAATTTACTAAGATTCGTGTTTTCCCGTTTGAGGTCAAAGTTCAATCACGAATGACATCGAAAGTGTAAATATGCAACTTTTTGAATTGATTACGACTAATTTACTAAGCTGCCGTATTCTGCATTTTCGGGTTTTCCGATGTCGATGTCATTCGTTTTTTTTGGCAGTGTTTTACGTGAGTGACTTGTAAAACACTGCCGACTTTAATACAATGAATCTCGGCCGGATCTGAGAGATCCGTGCTGGGCTTCATTGTGCACTTTGTTTAACAAAAAAATAAAGTTTAAATGTAAAAAAAAAATTGTGTGGGGTCCCCCCTCCTAAGGCAAACCAGCCTCGGGCTCTTTGAGCCGATCCTGGTTGCAGAAATATGGGGAAAAAATGGACAGGGGTTCCCCCATATTTAAGCAACCAGCATCGGGCTCTGCGCCTGGTCCTGGTTCCAAAAATACGGGGAACAAAAAGAGTAGGGGTCCCCCGTATTTTTTAAACCAGCACCGGGCTCCACTAGCTGGACAGATAATGCCACAGCCGGGGGTCACTTTTATACAGTGCCTTGCGGCCGTGGCATCAAATATCCAACTAGTCACCCCTGGCTGGGGTACCCTGGGGGAGTGGGGACCCCTTCAATCAAGGGGTCCCCCCCAGCCACCCAAGGGCCAGGGGTGAAGCCCGAGGCTGTCCCCCCCATCCAATAGGCTGCGGATGGGGGGCTGATAGCCTTTGTGAAAAGTGATTGATATTGTTTTTAGTAGCAGTACTACAAGTCCCAGCAAGCCTCCCCCGCAAGCTGGTACTTGGAGAACCACAAGTAAAAAACGGACACCCGACCACGAACTGAAAGGGGACCCATGTTTTCACATGGGCCCCCTTTCCCCGAATGCCAGAAACCCACTCTGACTGATGTCTAAGTGGGTTTCTTCAGCCAATCAAGGAGCGCTACGTTGTGGCACCCTCCTGATCGGCTGTGTGCTCCTGTACTGTATGACAGGCGGCACACGGCAGTGTTACAATGTAGCGCCTATGCGCTCCATTGTAACCAATGGTGGGAACTTTCAGGTCAGCGGTGAGGTCACTTTCGGTCAACCGCTGCCCTGAAAGTTCCCACCATTGGTTACAATGGAGCGCATAGGCGCTACATTGTAACACTGCCGTGTGCCGCCTGTCATACAGTACAGGAGCACACAGCCAATCAGGAGGGTGCCACAACGTAGCGCTCCCTGATTGGCTGAAGAAACCCACTTAGACATCAGTCAGAGTGGGTTTCTGGCATTCGGGGAAAGGGGTCCCATGTGAAAACTAGAGATGAGCGGGTTCGGTTTCTCTGAATCCGAACCCGCCAGAACTTCATGTTTTTTTTCACGGGTCCGAGCGACTCGGATCTTCCCGCCTTGCTCGGTTAACCCGAGCGCGCCCGAACGTCATCATGACGCTGTCGGATTCTCGCGAGGCTCGGATTCTATCGCGAGACTCGGATTCTATATAAGGAGCCGCGCGTCGCCGCCATTTTCACACGTGCATTGAGATTGATAGGGAGAGGACGTGGCTGGCGTCCTCTCCATTTAGATTATAAGAGACTGAGAGAGATTTACTGGAGCTGACTAGGAGGAGTACTGTTACTGTAGAAGTGTAGAGACTGAGTGGAGAGAGTTTACTAGTGAGGACAGTGCAGTTTACTTTATAATCCGTTCTCTGCCTGAAAAAAGCGATACACAGCACACAGTGACTCAGTCACATACCATATCTGTGTGCACTGCTCAGGCTCAGGCCAGTGTGCTGCATCATCTATTATCTATATATAATATTATATATATCTGTCTGACTGCTCAGCTCACACAGCTTATAATTGTGGGGGAGACTGGGGAGCACTACTGCAGTGCCAGTTATAGGTTATAGCAGGAGCAAGGAGTACATAATATATTATATAGTGAGTGACCACCAGACACACAGTGCAGTTTATTTAATATATCCGTTCTCTGCCTGAAAAAAGCGATACACACAGTGACTCAGTCAGTCACATACCATATCTGTGTGCACTGCTCAGGCTCAGGCCAGTGTGCTGCATCATCTATTATCTATATATAATATTATATATATCTGTCTGACTGCTCAGCTCACACAGCTTATAATTGTGGGGGAGACTGGGGAGCACTACTGCAGTGCCAGTTATAGGTTATAGCAGGAGCCAGGAGTACATAATATATTATATAGTGAGTGACCACCAGACACACAGTGCAGTTTATTTAATATATCCGTTCTCTGCCTGAAAAAAGCGATACACACAGTGACTCAGTCAGTCACATACCATATCTGTGTGCACTGCTCAGGCTCAGGCCAGTGTGCTGCATCATCTATTATCTATATATAATATTATATATATCTGTCTGACTGCTCAGCTCACACAGCTTATAATTGTGGGGGAGACTGGGGAGCACTACTGCAGTGCCAGTTATAGGTTATAGCAGGAGCCAGGAGTACATAATATATTATATAGTGAGTGACCACCAGACACACAGTGCAGTTTATTTAATATATCCGTTCTCTGCCTGAAAAAAGCGATACACACAGTGACTCAGTCAGTCACATACCATATCTGTGTGCACTGCTCAGGCTCAGGCCAGTGTGCTGCATCATCTATTATCTATATATAATATTATATATATCTGTCTGACTGCTCAGCTCACACAGCTTATAATTGTGGGGGAGACTGGGGAGCACTACTGCAGTGCCAGTTATAGGTTATAGCAGGAGCCAGGAGTACATAATATATTATATAGTGAGTGACCACCAGACACACAGTGCAGTTTATTTAATATATCCGTTCTCTGCCTGAAAAAAGCGATACACACAGTGACTCAGTCAGTCACATACCATATCTGTGTGCACTGCTCAGGCTCAGGCCAGTGTGCTGCATCATCTATATATATTATATATCTGTCTGACTGCTCAGCTCACACAGCTTATAATTGTGGGGGAGACTGGGGAGCACTACTGCAGTGCCAGTTATAGGTTATAGCAGGAGCCAGGAGTACATATTATATTAAAATTAAACAGTGCACACTTTTGCTGCAGGAGTGCCACTGCCAGTGTGACTGACCAGTGACCTGACCACACTGACCACCAGTATAGTTAGTAGTATACTTATATTGTGATTGCCTGAAAAAGTTAAACACTCGTCGTGTGACTTCACTTGTGTGTTTTTTTTTTTTTTATTCTATAAAAATAAAACTCATTCTGCTGACAGACAGTGTCCAGCAGGTCCGTCATTATATAATATATAATATATACCTGTCCGGCTGCAGTAGTGATATATATATATTTTTTATATCATTTATCATCCAGTCGCAGCAGACACAGTACGGTAGTTCACGGCTGTGGCTACCTCTGTGTCTCTGCACTCGGCAGGCAGTCCGTCCATAATTGTAATACCACCTAACCGTGGATTTTTTTCATTCTTCTTTATACATACATAGTTACATAGACATCTTCTCTTTATCAACCAGTCTATATTAGCTGCAGACACAGTACAGTACGGTAGTTCACGGCTGTGGCTACCTCTGTGTCTGCACTCGGCAGGCAGTCCGTCCATAATTGTATACCACCTAACCGTGGTTTTTTTTCATTCTTCTTTATACATACATAGTTACATAGACATCTTCTCTTTATCAACCAGTCTATATTAGCTGCAGACACAGTACAGTACGGTAGTTCACGGCTGTGGCTACCTCTGTGTCTGCACTTGGCAGGCAGTCCGTCCATAATTGTATACCACCTAACCGTGGATTTTTTTCAGTCTTCTTTATACATACATAGTTACATAGACATCTTCTCTTTATCAACCAGTCTATATTAGCTGCAGACACAGTACAGTACGGTAGTTCATGGCTGTGGCTACCTCTGTGTCTGCAGTCGGCAGGCAGTCCATAATTGTATACTAGTATCCATCTCCATTGTTTACCTGAGGTGCCTTTTAGTTGTGCCTATTAAAATATGGAGAACAAAAATGTTGAGGTTCCAAAATTAGGGAAAGATCAAGATCCACTTCCACCTCGTGCTGAAGCTGCTGCCACTAGTCATGGCCGAGACGATGAAATGCCAGCAACGTCGTCTGCCAAGGCCGATGCCCAATGTCATAGTACAGAGCATGTCAAATCCAAAACACCAAATATCAGAAAAAAAGGACTCCAAAACCTAAAATAAAATTGTCGGAGGAGAAGCGTAAACTTGCCAATATGCCATTTACCACACGGAGTGGCAAGGAACGGCTGAGGCCCTGGCCTATGTTCATGGCTAGTGGTTCAGCTTCACATGAGGATGGAAGCACTCAGCCTCTCGCTAGAAAAATGAAAAGACTCAAGCTGGCAAAAGCAGCACAGCAAAGAACTGTGCATTCTTCGAAATCCCAAATCCACAAGGAGAGTCCAATTGTGTCGGTTGCGATGCCTGACCTTCCCAACACTGGACGTGAAGAGCATGCGCCTTCCACCATTTGCACGCCCCCTGCAAGTGCTGGAAGGAGCACCCGCAGTCCAGTTCCTGATAGTCAGATTGAAGATGTCAGTGTTAAAGTACACCAGGATGAGGAGGATATGGGTGTTGCTGGCGCTGGGGAGGAAATTGACCAGGAGGATTCTGATGGTGAGGTGGTTTGTTTAAGTCAGGCACCCGGGGAGACACCTGTTGTCCGTGGGAGGAATATGGCCGTTGACATGCCAGGTGAAAATACCAAAAAAATCAGCTCTTCGGTGTGGAGGTATTTCACCAGAAATGCGGACAACAGGTGTCAAGCCGTGTGTTCCCTTTGTCAAGCTGTAATAAGTAGGGGTAAGGACATTAACCACCTCGGAACATCCTCCCTTATACGTCACCTGCAGCGCATTCATAATAAGTCAGTGACAAGTTCAAAAACTTTGGGTGACAGCGGAAGCAGTCCACTGACCAGTAAATCCCTTCCTCTTGTAACCAAGCTCACGCAAACCACCCCACCAACTCCCTCAGTGTCAATTTCCTCCTTCCCCAGGAATGCCAATAGTCCTGCAGGCCATGTCACTGGCAATTCTGACGAGTCCTCTCCTGCCTGGGATTCCTCCGATGCATCCTTGCGTGTAACGCCTACTGCTGCTGGCGCTGCTGTTGTTGCCGCTGGGAGTCGATGGTCATCCCAGAGGGGAAGTCGTAAGCCCACTTGTACTACTTCCAGTAAGCAATTGACTGTTCAACAGTCCTTTGCGAGGAAGATGAAATATCACAGCAGTCATCCTACTGCAAAGCGGATAACTGAGGCCTTGACAACTATGTTGGTGTTAGACGTGCGTCCGGTATCCGCCGTTAGTTCACAGGGAACTAGACAATTTATTGAGGCAGTGTGCCCCCGTTACCAAATACCATCTAGGTTCCACTTCTCTAGGCAGGCGATACCGAGAATGTACACGGACGTCAGAAAAAGACTCACCAGTGTCCTAAAAAATGCAGTTGTACCCAATGTCCACTTAACCACGGACATGTGGACAAGTGGAGCAGGGCAGGGTCAGGACTATATGACTGTGACAGCCCACTGGGTAGATGTATGGACTCCCGCCGCAAGAACAGCAGCGGCGGCACCAGTAGCAGCATCTCGCAAACGCCAACTCTTTCCTAGGCAGGCTACGCTTTGTATCACCGCTTTCCAGAATACGCACACAGCTGAAAACCTCTTACGGCAACTGAGGAAGATCATCGCGGAATGGCTTACCCCAATTGGACTCTCCTGTGGATTTGTGGCATCGGACAACGCCAGCAATATTGTGTGTGCATTAAATATGGGCAAATTCCAGCACGTCCCATGTTTTGCACATACCTTGAATTTGGTGGTGCAGAATTTTTTAAAAAACGACAGGGGCGTGCAAGAGATGCTGTCGGTGGCCAGAAGAATTGCGGGACACTTTCGGCGTACAGGCACCACGTACAGAAGACTGGAGCACCACCAAAAACTACTGAACCTGCCCTGCCATCATCTGAAGCAAGAAGTGGTAACGAGGTGGAATTCAACCCTCTATATGCTTCAGAGGTTGGAGGAGCAGCAAAAGGCCATTCAAGCCTATACAATTGAGCACGATATAGGAGGTGGAATGCACCTGTCTCAAGTGCAGTGGAGAATGATTTCAACGTTGTGCAAGGTTCTGATGCCCTTTGAACTTGCCACACGTGAAGTCAGTTCAGACACTGCCAGCCTGAGTCAGGTCATTCCCCTCATCAGGCTTTTGCAGAAGAAGCTGGAGGCATTGAAGAAGGAGCTAAAAGGGAGCGATTCCGCTAGGCATGTGGGACTTGTGGATGCAGCCCTTAATTCGCTTAACCAGGATTCACGGGTGGTCAATCTGTTGAAATCAGAGCACTACATTTTGGCCACCGTGCTCGATCCTAGATTTAAAGCCTACCTTGGATCTCTCTTTCCGGCAGACACAAGTCTGCTGGGGTTGAAAGACCTGCTGGTGACAAAATTGTCAAGTCAAGCGGAACGCGACCTGTCAACATCTCCTCCTTCACATTCTCCCGCAACTGGGGGTGCGAGGAAAAGGCTCAGAATTCCGAGCCCACCCGCTGGCGGTGATGCAGGGCAGTCTGGAGCGACTGCTGATGCTGACATCTGGTCCGGACTGAAGGACCTGACAACGATTACGGACATGTCGTCTACTGTCACTGCATATGATTCTCTCAACATTGATAGAATGGTGGAGGATTATATGAGTGACCGCATCCAAGTAGGCACGTCACACAGTCCGTACTTATACTGGCAGGAAAAAGAGGCAATTTGGAGGCCCTTGCACAAACTGGCTTTATTCTACCTAAGTTGCCCTCCCACAAGTGTGTACTCCGAAAGAGTGTTTAGTGCCGCCGCTCACCTTGTCAGCAATCGGCGTACGAGGTTACATCCAGAAAATGTGGAGAAGATGATGTTCATTAAAATGAATTATAATCAATTCCTCCGCGGAGACATTGACCAGCAGCAATTGCCTCCACAAAGTACACAGGGAGCTGAGATGGTGGATTCCAGTGGGGACGAATTGATAATCTGTGAGGAGGGGGATGTACACGGTGATATATCGGAGGGTGAAGATGAGGTGGACATCTTGCCTCTGTAGAGCCAGTTTGTGCAAGGAGAGATTAATTGCTTCTTTTTTGGGGGGGGTCCAAACCAACCCGTAATATCAGTCACAGTCGTGTGGCAGACCCTGTCACTGAAATGATGGGTTGGTTAAAGTGTGCATGTCCTGTTTTGTTTATACAACATAAGGGTGGGTGGGAGGGCCCAAGGACAATTCCATCTTGCACCTCTTTTTTCTTTTCTTTTTCTTTGCATCATGTGCTGATTGGGGAGGGTTTTTTGGAAGGGACATCCTGCGTGACACTGCAGTGCCACTCCTAGATGGGCCCGGTGTTTGTGTCGGCCACTAGGGTCGCTAATCTTACTCACACAGTCAGCTACCTCATTGCGCCTCTTTTTTTCTTTGCGTCATGTGCTGTTTGGGGAGGGTTTTTTGGAAGGGACATCCTGCGTGACACTGCAGTGCCACTCCTAGATGGGCCCGGTGTTTGTGTCGGCCACTAGGGTCGCTAATCTTACTCACACAGCTACCTCATTGCGCCTCTTTTTTTCTTTGCGTCATGTGCTGTTTGGGGAGGGTTTTTTGGAAGGGACATCCTGCGTGACACTGCAGTGCCACTCCTAGATGGGCCCGGTGTTTGTGTCGGCCACTAGGGTCGCTAATCTTACTCACACAGCTACCTCATTGCGCCTCTTTTTTTCTTTGCGTCATGTGCTGTTTGGGGAGGGTTTTTTGGAAGGGACATCCTGTGTGACACTGCAGTGCCACTCCTAGATGGGCCCGGTGTTTGTGTCGGCCACTAGGGTCGCTAATCTTACTCACACAGCTACCTCATTGCGCCTCTTTTTTTCTTTGCGTCATGTGCTGTTTGGGGAGGGTTTTTTGGAAGGGACATCCTGCGTGACACTGCAGTGCCACTCCTAGATGGGCCCGGTGTTTGTGTCGGCCACTAGGGTCGCTTATCTTACTCACACAGCGACCTCGGTGCAAATTTTAGGACTAAAAATAATATTGTGAGGTGTGAGGTATTCAGAATAGACTGAAAATGAGTGTAAATTATGGTTTTTGAGGTTAATAATACTTTGGGATCAAAATGACCCCCAAATTCTATGATTTAAGCTGTTTTTTAGTGTTTTTTGAAAAAAACACCCGAATCCAAAACACACCCGAATCCGACAAAAAAAATTCGGTGAGGTTTTGCCAAAACGCGTTCGAACCCAAAACACGGCCGCGGAACCGAACCCAAAACCAAAACACAAAACCCGAAAAATTTCAGGCGCTCATCTCTAGTGAAAACATGGGTCCCCTTTCAGTTCGTGGTCCGGTATCCGTTTTTTTTTTTTTTTCAAGTACGTGGATTACAAAAAGATTTACAGAGGAGCCAAAAACACTGGATTATGTGAGTATAATTTTTTCTACAGGTACACAATGGATTCTACTGGAGAAGAGGACCGACCTGCGTGGGAACATAAGGTAAGTATGTGTATATGGAGGTGTGGATGGATGTATTAAAGTTATACTTTCAAGGTGTGTGTATGTTGTCTTTATTCGGGTATTTTTTTAGTAGTAGTACTACAGGTACCAGCGGGCCCGTTTTTCCGCTGCATGCTGGTACTTGTGGTTCTCCAAGTACCAGCTTGCGGGGGAGGCTTGCTGGGCCTTGTAGTACTGCTACTAAAAACAATATCAATCACTTTTCACAAAGGCTATCAGCCCCCCATCCGCAGCCTATTGGATGGGGGGACAGCCTCGGGCTTCGCCCCTGGCCCTTGGGTGGCTGGGGGGGACCCCTTGATTGAAGGGGTCCCCACTCCCCCAGGGTACCCCGGCCAGGGGTGACTAGTTGGATATTTGATGCCACGGCCGCAAGGCACTGTATAAAAGTGACCCCCGGCTGTGGCATTATCTGTCCAGCTATTGGAGCCCGGTGCTGGTTTCAAAAATACGGGGGACCCCTACTCTTTTTGTCCCCCGTATTTTTGGAACCAGGACCAGGCGCAGAGCCCGATGCTGGTTGCTTAAATATGGGGGAACCCCTGTCCATTTTTTTCCCATACTTCTGCAACCAGGATCGGCTCAAAGAGCCCGAGGCTGGTTTGCCTTAGGAGGGGGGACCCCACGCAATTTTTTTCCAGAAAATTTATAAAATTTCCCCCCCGTTCCCACTGAAAAACATGCACGGATCTCATGGATCCGTGCATGCCTATACAAACACGGGATAAAAAAAGCAGGTCTGTTTTTTTTTAGCACTTTTTCACGATTTGTATTTTATCACGGCAGTGTTTGGCTATTGGGGGTAATTCCAAGTTGATCGCAGCAGGAAATTTTTTAGCAGTTGGGCAAAACCATGTGCACTGCAGGGGGGGCAGATATGACATGTGCAGAGAGAGTAAGATTTGGGTGTGTTATTTTGTTTCTGTGCAGGGTAAATACTGGCTGCTTAATTTTTACACTGCAATTTAGATTGCAGATTAAACTCACCCCACCCAAATCTAATTCTCTCTGCACATGTTATATCTGCCCCCCCTGCACTGCACATGGTTTTGCCCAACTGCTAAAAAATTTCCTGCTGCGATCAACTTGGAATTACCTCCATTGTCGGCAGTGTTTGTGTTTTGCACTTTTTAGTAAATTCCCGATTTCTATCAAATTGCAGGCGTATTTGACCGATGGTGTATTGATTCGTGATTTTTTCCTAGGACTTCCAAAATATTACGAATGCCCTCATCACTGCCGTGATTTTTGCTTAGTAAATTACCGAGATGACACTTTGATGAAAAAACGGCATCTCGGTCAAAATCGGGACCTTAGTAAATATACCCCTCTGTCTCTAAGTTGCTCTCCTCTCTCTACCTGTCACTCACTGACACACACTCTGTCTCTGGATCCCTCCTCTCCCTCCCTCCTCTTTTTCTCCCTGACAGCCTCTATGTCTCGCTACCTCTTTCTCCATGGCACACACACTCTCTCCTCTCTACCTCATTCGTCTCTCACTCTTCCTGACACCCTCTCTGTCACTCTCCTTTGCACCCTCTCTCTCCCACTCCCTCCCTTTCTCTGACACACTCTCTCTCTCTCTCTCTCTCAATATCCCCTGTCTCCCTCACTGCCCTCTTTCTCTCCCCCACTTCCTGACATCCTCTGTTTCTCTCTGTCTCCCTCTCTCCTTACCCCCACTAGCTCCCCTGTCTCTTACTTCCTGACAACCTCTCTGTCTGTAGCTGTCTTTCTCACTCCCCTTTTTATGTCTCCCTCTCTTTCCCCTCTCTCGATACCCTCACGATCTCCAATCTTTCCTGGACACATGCTCTTTCTCTCTCCCCCCTCTCTCTTCCCTCTCTCCCTTGACCCCCCCCCCCCCTCTCTCTCACTGAACCCTCTCTCTATTTTTTTGCTCTCCTTTTCTCCCCTTTATCTCCCTTTCTCTCTGTCCCCCTCTCTGCCCCCTCTCTCTCTCTATGCCCTCTCACTACCTTCTCATCCTCTCCCTGACACTCTCTCTGTGTCTTTCTTGCACCCTTTCTCTCTCTCCATCCCCTCTCTCTTACCCTCTGTCTCGGTTCCCGGCAGTGTTGCAGATGTGATTTAATGTACTGCGATTCTGCCGGTCAGTGGAGACAATTTAAGAGGCATAGTAGTGGTGCAGTGTGTGTGTGTGGGGGTGATAGTGGTGACAATTTTATTGGTGGGGGCCCCCACAACTTAGTTGCCCCAGGGCTCCCTAAGGCCTTAATCTGGCACTGGTGATTGCCATATTATACAGAGAGCACCACAGTGACTGCCATATAATACAGAGAGCACCACAGTGACTGCCATATAATATAGAGAGTAACACAGTGACCACCATATAATACAGACAGCACTGCAGTGACTGCCATATAATACAGAGAGCATTGCACTGTCTGCCATATAATGCAAAAAGTGTTGCAGAGCGTGCCCTATAATGAAGAGAGCATCACAGTGCCTTCCATATAATGCAGAGAGCATCGCATTGCCTGCCATTTAATGCATAGAGCATCGCAGTGCACCCCTATATATTGCAGGGACCATCGCAGTGTCTGTCATATAATGCAGAGAGCATCACAGGGACTGCTAGATAATTCAAACAGCATTGCTGTGACCACCAGATAATGTAAAGAGCATTGTGTGATTGCTAGATAATGTAGATAGCGATGCTGTGACTGCCAGATAATGCAGACCATCAGTGACCCACATATAAAAAGGTAATATAAATACAACCTCCCACCCACACACAATAATAATACCCTCCCACACACGCAGCATTAATACACCACCCCCAGCACAGATAGTATAAAAACAACCTCCCCACTCCCCCCACAACCAGAAAAGAACAAATATATCCCTCTCCATTGCATAAGTATACCTCTCCAGAAGGAGGATCTGTCTTGCCCCTGATCCTGTGGAGCTCCAGGGAACAGGAATCAAGATGGACTGAAGGGGTGGAGACTCAGGGAGGGAGCGGAGTCTTAGAGAGGGACAGGAGGGAGTAGCTTAGAATGGTCAGACACGGTGAGGAGAGGTCAGGGACTCAGTGTAAGGGGGCGAGGTCTTGACAAGGGACGGGAAATAGATTCAGTATAAGAATAGAGTCTTACAGAGTGACAGGCAGAATAAAGCAGGAGGGGGCAGAGAATTGGAGATCTCAGGCAGGGAGGGGAGAAATTACATATTGGGCTAATTCCGTAGTTTAGGCAGCCAGTTCAGAGTCGGAAAAGATCCGCCATCCTACCTGGCCCCGCAGTCTGACATCAGCAGCACATCACACACACAGGCACCAGCAGAGTCATCTCACACACAGATACACCAGCAGCACCTCACACACACAGCCACCAGCAGAGTCTCATATACACAGAGACACCAGCAGCACCCATGGGGTTGTCTGAAGCCAGTCCTAACAAATTTTCCTTGAAATACAGATTTTAGAAAAACTTGGACTTGCTTAGAAGCTTGCGCAATGGGAAAAAAAAAACGTCTCACTCAAATACCAAAAATCTTGTGCATGCAGAAAAACCACCGGCACAAGGTTTTTGAAATTTTGTGGGCAATTGAATATACCTTAATGTCACAGGATACATAAAAAATGAATAAGAATTAATATATATGTACTGTATGTAAATCACACTAGCACCTTACAAATTATTAACCTCTTGAGATACCTGCAAAAACGATGTTTTTTACTTAGAAAATTAAAATGTTTAAAGGTTGAATCTAACAAGACTTGTTTGTTGTGACCCTCTTCAATGGATCTTTCATAACAGGTTTAGTTTTTAACATTATAATTATCAATACAATTACCTTTGCCTCAACACTTTCTCCCATAAACCTAGAACGTGGTATGTTAGGTCGACAGTTCTAATGTTGCCATGTACTAGGTCGACATGAAAATGTTGACATAGATGAAATGTTGACATGCTTAGCAAGTCAACAGTCATCATGTCTGCATGAGAGACATGTAGACATGATAGAATGATGACCTAATGCAGAGGCGTCACTAGGGTTGGTGTCACCCGGTATGGTAACTCATGGTGTCACCCCCATGGACCTCCTTCCATATCACACCACACGGAATCCTTACTAATGTTTTTGTACTAGTTTTTGTACTGGGGGTCTGGGGCGGTGGAGCAATGTGTCTAAATGCTCTACCTGGTGCAATGTGCTGGTGCAATGTGTATAACGTGCTCTACCTGGTGCAACGTGCTCTACCTGGCGCAATGTGTATAATGTGCTATACCTGGCACAATGTGTATAACGTGCTCTACCTGGCACAATGTGTATAGGGGGTTCTACCTGGTGCAATGTGTATAATGTGCTCTGCCTAGTGTAATGAGTATAACATGCTTTGCCTGGTGCAGTGTGTATAACGTGCTCTACCTGGTGCAATGTGTATAATGTACTCTGCCTGGTGTAATAAGTATAACGTGCTCTGCCTGGTGCAATGTGTATAACGTGCTCTACCTGGTGCAATGTGTATAATGTACTTTGGCTGGTGTAATAAGTATAACGTGCTCTGCCTGGTGCAATGTGTATAACGTGCTCTGCCTGGTGCAATGTGTATATCGTGCTCTACCTGGCGCAATGTGTATAATGTGCTCTGCCTGGCGCAATGTGTATAACGTGATCTACCTAATGTAATGAGTATAACGTGCTCTTCCTGGTGTAATGAGTATAATGTGCTCTGCCTGGCGTAATAAGTATAACGTGCTCTGCCTGGTGCAATGTATATAACGTGCTCTGCCTGGTGCAATGTGTATAACGTGATCTACCTGGCGCAATGTGTATATCGTGCTCTACCTGGCGCAATGTGTATAATGTGCTCTGCCTGGCGCAATGTGTATAACGTGATCTACCTAATGTAATGAGTATAACGTGCTCTTCCTGGTGTAATGAGTATAATGTGCTCTGCCTGGCGTAATAAGTATAACGTGCTCTGCCTGGTGCAATGTATATAACGTGCTCTGCCTGGTGCAATGTGTATAACGTGATCTACCTGGCGCAATGTGTATAACGTGCTCTGCCTGGTGCAATGTGTATAATGTGATCTACCTGGTGTAATGTGTATAATAATGTCTTCTACTTGGCGCAACGTGCTCTACCTGGTACAAGGGGGGTCATTCCGACCCATTTGCACGCAGCGGTTCTTCGCTGTGGTGCGAACGGGTCAGAAATATGCATGCGCGGCGGACACATTGCGCACACGCATCGTTGCCCGGCGATCGCAAGAAGACGGACAGGCAGGAGGCGTTCCGGGGCGGATACTCATCGTTTAACAGGAGTGGTAAGTCCAACGCAGGCGTGTCAAGGCGTTTGGAGGGCGGATGCCTGCACAAGCATTTGCAGCCCTGCACTGCTAAAATACACTCCCCCCGTAGGCGGCGTCAGGTTGATTGCATGAGCAGCAAAAAGTTGCTACGTTTGATCAACTCGGGATGACCCCCCAATGTGTATATCATGCGCTACCTGATTTGTTTAATATATATATATATATATATATATATATATATTCTGTTTAATATCTATCTATCTATCTATCTATCTATCTATCTATCTATCTATCTATCTATCTATCTATCTATCATAAACCCGTTACAGGCGGTAGTCAGTAACACGCTAAGCGAAGCCACAGCTCTTACTCTCTCTCTCTCTATATATATATATATTATTCACACAACTCCCCCACTGCTGTCAAGTTCTTGCCTCTCCCGCCATTTCCGACTGCCCCCCTCCACAGTCGCTGCCGAGTGTCCTCCACCGCAGAGGTCCCGCAACTCCGGCAAGCATCCGAGTGCTTGTCTCACCCACCGCTGCCGAGGTCCTGACTCCCCCTCCAGTGACTGCAGCTCTTGCATCTTCCGAGTGCCCGCCGCTGTTCAGTGCCTGTTGCTTCCAACAGCTATCAGCGATCTCTGCCTGAGCCTGATGAGCAGCATATGACAGTCAGTGCGAGTGCGCAGTGGCGGCTCTATTTGGTGTCACCCCTCATGACTCCTCTGCCTAAAGTCCCTGAGGGCCCAATGGTTACTTACCTGGTCCCGGTGGCAGTAGCATCTCCAGCGCCTTCCTCCAGGTTCTGGTGGTCATGTGACTGCCAATTCCAGCAGAGTCATGTGATGTGCAGGCTTTCTGGTAAGTATATCTGCTCTAACGCCTTCCCCATACCCTCCCTCTAGTACCAAACCCAAACTCTCCTCATCCAGCCTAACCCTAACTTCCCCCGCTGCCTAAACCTAACCCTCCTGACAGCATCTAACCCTAACCTTTACCATTCTGGTAATGATGACATTTCACATGGTTACACTCTGTGGGTGTCGATATGGTATCTGTTAGCATGTTGAACTATGTCAACATTGTGGTGTCGACATTATGAACAGACTGGAAAGTAGAAGGCAGCTACTGCCCAATCCCCTGAGCACATACTGTATAATCATAATGCGCCTGCTCAGAGCCACTGTACAGGCTGCAGAGTGCGTTTGTGGAATGTCCAAAGGACACACTAGCCGGCACTACAACAGTGACGCTGGCTACCGGGTGTTGAATAGCAGATACAGTGGCAGTGAGGGTGCCATCCCCTGCTAGCCAGATGCAAGGGCACCTGCCATACCACCCTCCTTATGGCCCTGATTATGAATGTTGACATTGGTAACTGTCGACCATATGACTATACCAGAGAGCAGTGGCATAACTACAGTGTAACAGCTTCTTATTTCTCCTTTTAATTAAATACAGTACAGCTGCTGCATTTTGTCACAGTAGCTACAAATCATTCTTCCATTGCCACCAGTATAGGTGTAGTGTGTAACCACACACAGTCCTCGTGTGCAAATATCTAATGCATTTGACAAATGCCAACTGTAGTCATGTGTGAATCCCAGTCCATTGTTGGGAGTATTGCACAAATACTGTAGATACTGTGGTCTGTTTTAAGAGCTACTGTACATTTAAGTCAGCCATAGATGCAGCCACATGTCAGAGGCAAACGTGGGATTTCTGGAGAGGGATTTTCCAAATGTTTGATTTTAAAGCAATTGTTGCCAGCCCATGAAGGATGCATTATTGGCATATAACAAGCAATAGTCTACCTCAAACCATACTTGCCTCCTGGAAGAATGCAGCTGCAATGTGATTGACAGCAGCGGGCATTCACGGGCCACTTAAAAAATTTGCACAGCTAGGCTGCGCTGCCAGGTGTCAACCTTAATTTGATGCGTCCATAATTAAATTGTGAATGCATTGTGAGGCGGTGCTACACACATGGGCGACCTTGCCCTGTGCTGGGCGGCCCTCAGCGTGTGCGGATATGGATGCAGATCTTGCTGTGTATGCAATGATCTGCATCCATCTCTGAATCAGGTCTGGAATGTGGTATGGAGACAGTTTCCCCCTACACCCCTTGCAGTCTTGTGATGCTTCGGAGCTCACAGCTAGGAGAAGAAAGGGTTGATGCAGTTGAACCTATGCCTGTTTGTGGAACTTGCCTTTTGCGTTCTTGCAGAGCCCATGCTCTGGAAGCAAGTTTATACAAGTACGGGCAATGCAGAGGGAAGGGGGTGTTCTCACTCAGGCGGAATTATGGCTGATGTAAATTAGAGATGAGCGGGTTCGGTTTCTCTGAATCCGAACCCGCCAGAACTTCATGGTTTTTTTCACGGGTCCGAGCAGACTCGGATCTTCCCGCCTTGCTCGGTTAACCCGAGCGCGCCCGAACGTCATCATGACGCTGTCGGATTCTCGCGAGGCTCGGATTCTATCGCGAGACTCGGATTCTATATAAGGAGCCGCGCGTCGCCGCCATTTTCACACGTGCATTGAGATTGATAGGGAGAGGACGTGGCTGGCGTCCTCTCCATTTAGATTATAAGAGACTGAGAGAGATTTACTGGAGCTGACTAGGAGGAGTACTGTTACTGTAGAAGTGTAGAGACTGAGTGGAGAGAGTTTACTAGTGAGGACAGTGCAGTTTACTTTATAATCCGTTCTCTGCCTGAAAAAAGCGATACACAGCACACAGTGACTCAGTCACATACCATATCTGTGTGCACTGCTCAGGCTCAGGCCAGTGTGCTGCATCATCTATTATCTATATATAATATTATATATTAGAGATGAGCGGGTTCGGTTTCTCTGAATCCGAACCCGCCAGAACTTCATGTTTTTTTTCACGAGTCCGAGCGACTCGGATCTTCCCGCCTTGCTCGGTTAACCCGAGCGCGCCCGAACGTCATCATGACGCTGTCGGATTCTCGCGAGGCTCGGATTTTATCGCGAGACTCGGATTCTATATAAGGAGCCGCGCGTCGCCGCCATTTTCACACGTGCATTGAGATTGATAGGGAGAGGACGTGGCTGGCGTCCTCTCCGTTTAGACACTTGATTTACTAATTTTGGGGAGCATTAGGAGTACTCAGTAGTGTACAGTGCAGAGTTTTGCTGATAGTGACCAGTGACCACCACTTTTATTTATAATCCGTTCTCTGCCTGAAAAAAGCGATACACAGCACACAGTGACTCAGTCACATACATACCATATCTGTGTGCACTGCTCAGGCTCAGGCCAGTGTGCTGCATCATCTATATATATTATATATCTGTCTGACTGCTCAGCTCACACAGCTTATAATTGTGGGGGAGACTGGGGAGCACTACTGCAGTGCCAGTTATAGGTTATAGCAGGAGCCAGGAGTACATAATATTATATTAAAATTAAACAGTGCACACTTTTGCTGCAGGAGTGCCACTGCCAGTGTGACTAGTGACCAGTGACCTGACTACCAGTATATAATATTAGTAGTATACTATCTCTTTATCAACCAGTCTATATTAGCAGCAGACACAGTACAGTGCGGTAGTTCACGGCTGTGGCTACCTCTGTGTCGGCACTCGGCAGCCCGTCCATAATTGTATATACCAGTGACCTAACCGTGGTTTTTTTTTCTTTCTTTATACATACATACTAGTTACGAGTATACTATCTCTTTATCAACCAGTCTATATATTAGCAGCAGACACAGTACAGTGCGGTAGTTCACGGCTGTGGCTACCTCTGTGTCGGCACTCGGCAGCCCGTCCATAATTGTATATACCAGTGACCTAACCGTGGTTTTTTTTCTTTCTTTATACATACATACTAGTTACGAGTATACTATCTCTTTATCAACCAGTCTATATATTAGCAGCAGACACAGTACAGTGCGGTAGTTCACGGCTGTGGCTACCTCTGTGTCGGCACTCGGCAGCCCGTCCATAATTGTATATACCAGTGACCTAACCGTGGTTTTTTTTTCTTTCTTTATACATACATACTAGTTACGAGTATACTATCTCTTTATCAACCAGTCTATATATTAGCAGCAGACACAGTACAGTGCGGTAGTTCACGGCTGTGGCTACCTCTGTGTCGGCACTCGGCAGCCCGTCCATAATTGTATATACCACCTAACCGTGGTTTTTTTTTCTTTCTTTATACATACATACTAGTTACGAGTATACTATCTCTTTATCAACCAGTCTATATATTAGCAGCAGACACAGTACAGTGCGGTAGTTCACGGCTGTGGCTACCTCTGTGTCGGCACGTGGCAGCCCGTCCATAATTGTATATACCAGTGACCTAACCGTGGTTTTTTTTTCTTTCTTTATACATACATACTAGTTACGAGTATACTATCTCTTTATCAACCAGTCTATATATTAGCAGCAGACACAGTACAGTGCGGTTGTTCACGGCTGTGGCTACCTCTGTGTCGGCACTCGGCAGCCCGTCCATAATTGTATATACCACCTAACCGTGGTTTTTTTTTCTTTCTTTATACATACATACTAGTTACGAGTATACTATCTCTTTATCAACCAGTCTATATATTAGCAGCAGACACAGTACAGTGCGGTAGTTCACGGCTGTGGCTACCTCTGTGTCGGCACTCGGCAGCCCGTCCATAATTGTATACTAGTATCCAATCCATCCATCTCCATTGTTTACCTGAGGTGCCTTTTAGTTGTGCCTATTAAAATATGGAGAACAAAAATGTTGAGGTTCCAAAATTAGGGAAAGATCAAGATCCACTTCCACCTCGTGCTGAAGCTGCTGCCACTAGTCATGGCCGAGACGATGAAATGCCAGCAACGTCGTCTGCCAAGGCCGATGCCCAATGGCATAGTACAGAGCATGTCAAAACCAAATCACCAAATATCAGTAAAAAAAGGACTCCAAAACCTAAAATAAAATTGTCGGAGGAGAAGCGTAAACTTGCCAATATGCCATTTACCACACGGAGTGGCAAGGAACGGCTGAGGCCCTGGCCTATGTTCATGGCTAGTGGTTCAGCTTCACATGAGGATGGAAGCACTCAGCCTCTCGCTAGAAAACTGAAAAGACTCAAGCTGGCAAAAGCACCGCAAAGAACTGTGCGTTCTTTGAAATCCCAAATCCACAAGGAGAGTCCAATTGTGTCGGTTGCGATGCCTGACCTTCCCAACACTGGACGTGAAGAGCATGCGCCTTCCACCATTTGCACGCCCCCTGCAAGTGCTGGAAGGAGCACCCGCAGTCCAGTTCCTGATAGTCAGATTGAAGATGTCAGTGTTGAAGTACACCAGGATGAGGAGGATATGGGTGTTGCTGGCGCTGGGGAGGAAATTGACCAGGAGGATTCTGATGGTGAGGTGGTTTGTTTAAGTCAGGCACCCGGGGAGACACCTGTTGTCCGTGGGAGGAATATGGCCGTTGACATGCCAGGTGAAAATACCAAAAAAATCAGCTCTTCGGTGTGGAGGTATTTCACCAGAAATGCGGACAACAGGTGTCAAGCCGTGTGTTCCCTTTGTCAAGCTGTAATAAGTAGGGGTAAGGACGTTAACCACCTCGGAACATCCTCCCTTATACGTCACCTGCAGCGCATTCATAATAAGTCAGTGACAAGTTCAAAAACTTTGGGTGACAGCGGAAGCAGTCCACTGACCAGTAAATCCCTTCCTCTTGTAACCAAGCTCACGCAAACCACCCCACCAACTCCCTCAGTGTCAATTTCCTCCTTCCCCAGGAATGCCAATAGTCCTGCAGGCCATGTCACTGGCAAGTCTGACGAGTCCTCTCCTGCCTGGGATTCCTCCGATGCATCCTTGCGTGTAACGCCTACTGCTGCTGGCGCTGCTGTTGTTGCCGCTGGGAGTCGATGGTCATCCCAGAGGGAAGTCGTAAGCCCACTTGTACTACTTCCAGTAAGCAATCCTTTGCGAGGAAGATGAAATATCACAGCAGTCATCCTACTGCAATGCGGATAACTGAGTCCTTGACAACTATGTTGGTGTTAGACGTGCGTCCGGTATCCGCCGTTAGTTCACAGGGAACTAGACAATTTATTGAGGCAGTGTGCCCCCGTTACCAAATACCATCTAGGTTCCACTTCTCTAGGCAGGCGATACCGAGAATGTACACGGACGTCAGAAAAAGACTCACCAGTCTCCTAAAAAATGCAGTTGTACCCAATGTCCACTTAACCACGGACATGTGGACAAGTGGAGCAGGGCAGGGTCAGGACTATATGACTGTGACAGCCCACTGGGTAGATGTATGGACTCCCGCCGCAAGAACAGCAGCGGCGGCACCAGTAGCAGCATCTCGCAAACGCCAACTCTTTCCTAGGCAGGCTACGCTTTGTATCACCGCTTTCCAGAATATGCACACAGCTGAAAACCTCTTACGGCAACTGAGGAAGATCATCGCGGAATGGCTTACCCCAATTGGACTCTCCTGTGGATTTGTGGCATCGGACAACGCCAGCAATATTGTGTGTGCATTAAATATGGGCAAATTCCAGCACGTCCCATGTTTTGCACATACCTTGAATTTGGTGGTGCAGAATTTTTTAAAAAACGACAGGGGCGTGCAAGAGATGCTGTCGGTGGCCAGAAAAATTGCGGGACACTTTCGGCGTACAGGCACCACGTACAGAAGACTGGAGCACCACCAAAAACTACTGAACCTGCCCTGCCATCATCTGAAGCAAGAAGTGGTAACGAGGTGGAATTCAACCCTCTATATGCTTCAGAGGTTGGAGGAGCAGCAAAAGGCCATTCAAGCCTATACAATTGAGCACGATATAGGAGATGGAATGCACCTGTCTCAAGTGCAGTGGAGAATGATTTCAACGTTGTGCAAGGTTCTGATGCCCTTTGAACTTGCCACACGTGAAGTCAGTTCAGACACTGCCAGCCTGAGTCAGGTCATTCCCCTCATCAGGCTTTTGCAGAAGAAGCTGGAGGCATTGAAGAAGGAGCTAAAAGGGAGCGATTCCGCTAGGCATGTGGGACTTGTGGATGCAGCCCTTAATTCGCTTAACAAGGATTCACGGGTGGTCAATCTGTTGAAATCAGAGCACTACATTTTGGCCACCGTGCTCGATCCTAGATTTAAAGCCTACCTTGGATCTCTCTTTCCGGCAGACACAGGTCTGCTGGGGTTGAAAGACCTGCTGGTGACAAAATTGTCAAGTCAAGCGGAACGCGACCTGTCAACATCTCCTCCTTCACATTCTCCCGCAACTGGGGGTGCGAGGAAAAGGCTCAGAATTCCGAGCCCACCCGCTGGCGGTGATGCAGGGCAGTCTGGAGCGACTGCTGATGCTGACATCTGGTCCGGACTGAAGGACCTGACAACGATTACGGACATGTCGTCTACTGTCACTGCATATGATTCTCTCAACATTGATAGAATGGTGGAGGATTATATGAGTGACCGCATCCAAGTAGGCACGTCACACAGTCCGTACTTATACTGGCAGGAAAAAGAGGCAATTTGGAGGCCCTTGCACAAACTGGCTTTATTCTACCTAAGTTGCCCTCCCACAAGTGTGTACTCCGAAAGAGTGTTTAGTGCCGCCGCTCACCTTGTCAGCAATCGGCGTACGAGGTTACATCCAGAAAATGTGGAGAAGATGATGTTCATTAAAATGAATTATAATCAATTCCTCCGCGGAGACATTGACCAGCAGCAATTGCCTCCACAAAGTACACAGGGAGCTGAGATGGTGGATTCCAGTGGGGACGAATTGATAATCTGTGAGGAGGGGGATGTACACGGTGATATATCGGAGGGTGAAGATGAGGTGGACATCTTGCCTCTGTAGAGCCAGTTTGTGCAAGGAGAGATTAATTGCTTCTTTTTTGGGGGGGGTCCAAACCAACCCGTCATATCAGTCACAGTCGTGTGGCAGACCCTGTCACTGAAATGATGGGTTGGTTAAAGTGTGCATGTCCTGTTTTGTTTATACAACATAAGGGTGGGTGGGAGGGCCCAAGGATAATTCCATCTTGCACCTCTTTTTTCTTTTCTTTTTCTTTGCATCATGTGCTGATTGGGGAGGGTTTTTTGGAAGGGACATCCTGCGTGACACTGCAGTGCCACTCCTAGATGGGCCCGGTGTTTGTGTCGGCCACTAGGGTCGCTAATCTTACTCACACAGCTACCTCATTGCGCCTCTTTTTTTCTTTGCGTCATGTGCTGTTTGGGGAGGGTTTTTTGGAAGGGACATCCTGCGTGACACTGCAGTGCCACTCCTAGATGGGCCCGGTGTTTGTGTCGGCCACTAGGGTCGCTAATCTTACTCACACAGCTACCTCATTGCGCCTCTTTTTTTCTTTGCGTCATGTGCTGTTTGGGGGGGGTTTTTTGGAAGGGACATCCTGCGTGACACTGCAGTGCCACTCCTAGATGGGCCCGGTGTTTGTGTCGGCCACTAGGGTCGCTTATCTTACTCACACAGCGACCTCGGTGCAAATTTTAGGACTAAAAATAATATTGTGAGGTGTGAGGTATTCAGAATAGACTGAAAATGAGTGTAAATTATGGTTTTTGAGGTTAATAATACTTTGGGATCAAAATGACCCCCAAATTCTATGATTTAAGCTGTTTTTTAGTGTTTTTTGAAAAAAACACCCGAATCCAAAACACACCCGAATCCGACAAAAAAAATTCGGTGAGGTTTTGCCAAAACGCGTTCGAACCCAAAACACGGCCGCGGAACCGAACACAAAACCAAAACACAAAACCCGAAAAATTTCAGGCGCTCATCTCTATTATATATATCTGTCTGACTGCTCAGCTCACACAGCTTATAATTGTGGGGGAGACTGGGGAGCACTACTGCAGTGCCAGTTATAGGTTATAGCAGGAGCCAGGAGTACATAATATATTATATAGTGAGTGACCACCAGACACACAGTGCAGTTTATTTAATATATCCGTTCTCTGCATGAAAAAAGCGATACACACAGTGACTCAGTCAGTCACATACCATATCTGTGTGCACTGCTCAGGCTCAGGCCAGTGTGCTGCATCATCTATTATCTATATATAATATTATATATATCTGTCTGACTGCTCAGCTCACACAGCTTATAATTGTGGGGGAGACTGGGGAGCACTACTGCAGTGCCAGTTATAGGTTATAGCAGGAGCCAGGAGTACATAATATATTATATAGTGAGTGACCACCAGACACACAGTGCAGTTTATTTAATATATCCGTTCTCTGCCTGAAAAAAGCGATACACACAGTGACTCAGTCAGTCACATACCATATCTGTGTGCACTGCTCAGGCTCAGGCCAGTGTGCTGCATCATCTATATATATTATATATCTGTCTGACTGCTCAGCTCACACAGCTTATAATTGTGGGGGAGACTGGGGAGCACTACTGCAGTGCCAGTTATAGGTTATAGCAGGAGCCAGGAGTACATATTATATTAAAATTAAACAGTGCACACTTTTGCTGCAGGAGTGCCACTGCCAGTGTGACTGACCAGTGACCTGACCACACTGACCACCAGTATAGTTAGTAGTATACTTATATTGTGATTGCCTGAAAAAGTTAAACACTCGTCGTGTGACTTCACTTGTGTGTTTTTTTTTTTTTTATTCTATAAAAATAAAACTCATTCTGCTGACAGACAGTGTCCAGCAGGTCCGTCATTATATAATATATAATATATACCTGTCCGGCTGCAGTAGTGATATATATATATTTTTTATATCATTTATCATCCAGTCGCAGCAGACACAGTACGGTAGTTCACGGCTGTGGCTACCTCTGTGTCTCTGCACTCGGCAGGCAGTCCGTCCATAATTGTAATACCACCTAACCGTGGATTTTTTTCATTCTTCTTTATACATACATAGTTACATAGACATCTTCTCTTTATCAACCAGTCTATATTAGCTGCAGACACAGTACAGTACGGTAGTTCACGGCTGTGGCTACCTCTGTGTCTGCACTCGGCAGGCAGTCCGTCCATAATTGTATACCACCTAACCGTGGTTTTTTTTCATTCTTCTTTATACATACATAGTTACATAGACATCTTCTCTTTATCAACCAGTCTATATTAGCTGCAGACACAGTACAGTACGGTAGTTCACGGCTGTGGCTACCTCTGTGTCTGCACTCGGCAGGCAGTCCGTCCATAATTGTATACCACCTAACCGTGGATTTTTTTCAGTCTTCTTTATACATACATAGTTACATAGACATCTTCTCTTTATCAACCAGTCTATATTAGCTGCAGACACAGTACAGTACGGTAGTTCACGGCTGTGGCTACCTCTGTGTCTGCAGTCGGCAGGCAGTCCATAATTGTATACTAGTATCCATCTCCATTGTTTACCTGAGGTGCCTTTTAGTTGTGCCTATTAAAATATGGAGAACAAAAATGTTGAGGTTCCAAAATTAGGGAAAGATCAAGATCCACTTCCACCTCGTGCTGAAGCTGCTGCCACTAGTCATGGCCGAGACGATGAAATGCCAGCAACGTCGTCTGCCAAGGCCGATGCCCAATGTCATAGTACAGAGCATGTCAAATCCAATACACCAAATATCAGAAAAAAAAGGACTCCAAAACCTAAAATAAAATTGTCGGAGGAGAAGCGTAAACTTGCCAATATGCCATTTACCACACGGAGTGGCAAGGAACGGCTGAGGCCCTGGCCTATGTTCATGGCTAGTGGTTCAGCTTCACATGAGGATGGAAGCACTCAGCCTCTCGCTAGAAAAATGAAAAGACTCAAGCTGGCAAAAGCAGCACAGCAAAGAACTGTGCATTCTTCGAAATCCCAAATCCACAAGTAGAGTCCAATTGTGTCGGTTGCGATGCCTGACCTTCCCAACACTGGACGTGAAGAGCATGCGCCTTCCACCATTTGCACGCCCCCTGCAAGTGCTGGAAGGAGCACCCGCAGTCCAGTTCCTGATAGTCAGATTGAAGATGTCAGTGTTGAAGTACACCAGGATGAGGAGGATATGGGTGTTGCTGGCGCTGGGGAGGAAATTGACCAGGAGGAGTCTGATGGTGAGGTGGTTTGTTTAAGTCAGGCACCCGGGGAGACACCTGTTGTCCGTGGGAGGAATATGGCCGTTGACATGCCAGGTGAAAATACCAAAAAAATCAGCTCTTCGGTGTGGAGGTATTTCACCAGAAATGCGGACAACAGGTGTCAAGCCGTGTGTTCCCTTTGTCAAGCTGTAATAAGTAGGGGTAAGGACGTTAACCACCTCGGAACATCCTCCCTTATACGTCACCTGCAGCGCATTCATAATAAGTCAGTGACAAGTTCAAAAACTTTGGGTGACAGCGGAAGCAGTCCACTGACCAGTAAATCCCTTCCTCTTGTAACCAAGCTCACGCAAACCACCCCACCAACTCCCTCAGTGTCAATTTCCTCCTTCCCCAGGAATGCCAATAGTCCTGCAGGCCATGTCACTGGCAATTCTGACGAGTCCTCTCCTGCCTGGGATTCCTCCGATGCATCCTTGCGTGTAACGCCTACTGCTGCTGGCGCTGCTGTTGTTGCCGCTGGGAGTCGATGGTCATCCCAGAGGGGAAGTCGTAAGCCCACTTGTACTACTTCCAGTAAGCAATTGACTGTTCAACAGTCCTTTGCGAGGAAGATGAAATATCACAGCAGTCATCCTACTGCAAAGCGGATAACTGAGGCCTTGACAACTATGTTGGTGTTAGACGTGCGTCCGGTATCCGCCGTTAGTTCACAGGGAACTAGACAATTTATTGAGGCAGTGTGCCCCCGTTACCAAATACCATCTAGGTTCCACTTCTCTAGGCAGGCGATACCGAGAATGTACACGGACGTCAGAAAAAGACTCACCAGTGTCCTAAAAAATGCAGTTGTACCCAATGTCCACTTAACCACGGACATGTGGACAAGTGGAGCAGGGCAGGGTCAGGACTATATGACTGTGACAGCCCACTGGGTAGATGTATGGACTCCCGCCGCAAGAACAGCAGCGGCGGCACCAGTAGCAGCATCTCGCAAACGCCAACTCTTTCCTAGGCAGGCTACGCTTTGTATCACCGCTTTCCAGAATACGCACACAGCTGAAAACCTCTTACGGCAACTGAGGAAGATCATCGCGGAATGGCTTACCCCAATTGGACTCTCCTGTGGATTTGTGGCATCGGACAACGCCAGCAATATTGTGTGTGCATTAAATATGGGCAAATTCCAGCACGTCCCATGTTTTGCACATACCTTGAATTTGGTGGTGCAGAATTTTTTAAAAAACGACAGGGGCGTGCAAGAGATGCTATCGGTGGCCAGAAGAATTGCGGGACACTTTCGGCGTACAGGCACCACGTACAGAAGAGTGGAGCACCACCAAAAACTACTGAACCTGCCCTGCCATCATCTGAAGCAAGAAGTGGTAACGAGGTGGAATTCAACCCTCTATATGCTTCAGAGGTTGGAGGAGCAGCAAAAGGCCATTCAAGCCTATACAATTGAGCACGATATAGTAGGTGGAATGCACCTGTCTCAAGCGCAGTGGAGAATGATTTCAACGTTGTGCAAGGTTCTGATGCCCTTTGAACTTGCCACACGTGAAGTCAGTTCAGACACTGCCAGCCTGAGTCAGGTCATTCCCCTCATCAGGCTTTTGCAGAAGAAGCTGGAGACATTGAAGGAGGAGCTAACACGGAGCGATTCCGCTAGGCATGTGGGACTTGTGGATGGAGCCCTTAATTCGCTTAACAAGGATTCACGGGTGGTCAATCTGTTGAAATCAGAGCACTACATTTTGGCCACCGTGCTCGATCCTAGATTTAAAGCCTACCTTGGATCTCTCTTTCCGGCAGACACAAGTCTGCTGGGGTTGAAAGACCTGCTGGTGACAAAATTGTCAAGTCAAGCGGAACGCGACCTGTCAACATCTCCTCCTTCACATTCTCCCGCAACTGGGGGTGCGAGGAAAAGGCTCAGAATTCCGAGCCCACCCGCTGGCGGTGATGCAGGGCAGTCTGGAGCGACTGCTGATGCTGACATCTGGTCCGGACTGAAGGACCTGACAACGATTACGGACATGTCGTCTACTGTCACTGCATATGATTCTCTCAACATTGATAGAATGGTGGAGGATTATATGAGTGACCGCATCCAAGTAGGCACGTCACACAGTCCGTACTTATACTGGCAGGAAAAAGAGGCAATTTGGAGGCCCTTGCACAAACTGGCTTTATTCTACCTAAGTTGCCCTCCCACAAGTGTGTACTCCGAAAGAGTGTTTAGTGCCGCCGCTCACCTTGTCAGCAATCGGCGTACGAGGTTACATCCAGAAAATGTGGAGAAGATGATGTTCATTAAAATGAATTATAATCAATTCCTCCGCGGAGACATTGACCAGCAGCAATTGCCTCCACAAAGTACACAGGGAGCTGAGATGGTGGATTCCAGTGGGGACGAATTGATAATCTGTGAGGAGGGGGATGTACACGGTGATATATCGGAGGGTGAAGATGAGGTGGACATCTTGCCTCTGTAGAGCCAGTTTGTGCAAGGAGAGATTAATTGCTTCTTTTTTGGGGGGGATCCAAACCAACCCGTCATATCAGTCACAGTCGTGTGGCAGACCCTGTCACTGAAATGATGGGTTTGTTAAAGTGTGCATGTCCTGTTTTGTTTATACAACATAAGGGTGGGTGGGAGGGCCCAAGGACAATTCCATCTTGCACCTCTTTTTTCTTTTCTTTTTCTTTGCATCATGTGCTGATTGGGGAGGGTTTTTTGGAAGGGACATCCTGCGTGACACTGCAGTGCCACTCCTAGATGGGCCCGGTGTTTGTGTCGGCCACTAGGGTCGCTAATCTTACTCACACAGTCAGCTACCTCATTGCGCCTCTTTTTTTCTTTGCGTCATGTGCTGTTTGGGGAGGGTTTTTTGGAAGGGACATCCTGCGTGACACTGCAGTGCCACTCCTAGATGGGCCCGGTGTTTGTGTCGGCCACTAGGGTCGCTAATCTTACTCACACAGCTACCTCATTGCGCCTCTTTTTTTCTTTGCGTCATGTGCTGTTTGGGGAGGGTTTTTTGGAAGGGACATCCTGCGTGACACTGCAGTGCCACTCCTAGATGGGCCCGGTGTTTGTGTCGGCCACTAGGGTCGCTAATCTTACTCACACAGCTACCTCATTGCGCCTCTTTTTTTCTTTGCGTCATGTGCTGTTTGGGGAGGGTTTTTTGGAAGGGCCATCCTGCGTGACACTGCAGTGCCACTCCTAGATGGGCCCGGTGTTTGTGTCGGCCACTAGGGTCGCTAATCTTACTCACACAGCTACCTCATTGCGCCTCTTTTTTTCTTTGCGTCATGTGCTGTTTGGGGAGGGTTTTTTGGAAGGGACATCCTGCGTGACACTGCAGTGCCACTCCTAGATGGGCCCGGTGTTTGTGTCGGCCACTAGGGTCGCTTATCTTACTCACACAGCGACCTCGGTGCAAATTTTAGGACTAAAAATAATATTGTGAGGTGTGAGGTATTCAGAATAGACTGAAAATGAGTGTAAATTATGGTTTTTGAGGTTAATAATACTTTGGGATCAAAATGACCCCCAAATTCTATGATTTAAGCTGTTTTTTAGTGTTTTTGAAAAAAACACCCGAATCCAAAACACACCCGAATCCGACAAAAAAAATTCGGTGAGGTTTTGCCAAAACGCGTTCGAACCCAAAACACGGCCGCGGAACCGAACCCAAAACCAAAACACAAAACCCGAAAAATTTCAGGCGCTCATCTCTAATGTAAATACACCTACAATTATTTTAGACATATCTTTTTCACCAAGGACAGTACTGGTGCAAGTACGCATTGATCATAATGATTGGCATAGGCCCAAGCGTACAAATAGGGGTGGTCTCCTTGCAAAAATGTGCACAGCTGTCATAGGGGCAGATGTATTAAGCCTGGAGAAGTGATAAAGCAGTAATAAGTGCAAGATGACAACGCACCAGCCAGTCAGCTCCTAAATGTCAATTTACATATTGGAGCTGATTGGCTGGTGCCAGAGGCGTATCTAGGGTTGGGCGAGTAGGGCACGTGCCCTGGGCACCTTGGCAGGCCCAGGAGAGGGGGGCGCCGCCAGCGGTCAGGGTATCATGCCCCACTCGCCCCCGTCAAGCCGAAATGTGAGGGGAGGAGAGCGCACCGTCTCTCCCTCCCCTCACCGCCGCTATCAGCCCTAGCAGCGTTGCTGTGTCCGGTCTTCGGCGGCGTTAGCCAATCAGAGCTTGCGGACCGGCTCCTGATTGGCTGCCGGTCCGCGAGCTCTGATTGGCTAGCGAACCGGCGCCACACAGCCGCCGGAGACCTGGAGCGGTGAGGGAAAGGAGAGGCGCTGCGCTCTCCTCCCCTCACATATCAGAGCAAGCGGTGAGTGACTGGGGGGAGGGGGGGGGGAGAGAGCACAGTGGGGCATGTAACTGGCACAGTGGGGCATGTAACTGGCACAGTGGGGCATGTGTCAGGCACAGTGTGGGACATGTATCTGGCACAGTGGGCATGTAACTGGCACAGTGGGGCATGTATCTGGCACAGTGGGGCAATGTAACTGGCACTGTGGGGCATGTAACTGGCACTGTGGGGCATGTATCTGGCACTGTGGGGCAATGTAACTGGCACTGTGGGGCATGTAACTGGCACTGTGGGGCATGTATCCGGCACTGTGGGGCACTGTATCTGGCACTGTGGGGCACTGTATCTGGCACTGTGGGGCATTGTATCTGGCACTGTGGGGCATGTAACTGGCACGGTGGGGCAATGTATCTGACACTGTGGGGCAATGTAACTGGCACTGTGGGGCATGTATTCGGCACTGTGGGGCATTGTATCTGGCACTGTGGTGCAATGTAACTGGCACTGTGGGGCATTGTATCTGGCACTGTGGGGCATTGTATCTGGCACCGTGGGGCAATGTAACTGGCACCGTGGGGTATGTAACTGGCACCGTGGGGCATGTAACTGGCACTGTGGGGCATGTATCTGGCACTGTGGGGCATGTATCTGGCACTGTTGGGCATATATCCGGCACTGTGGGGCATTGTATCTGGCACTGTGGGGCAATGTAAGTGGCACTGTGGGGCATGTAACTGGCACTGTGGGGCATGTATCTGGCACTGTGGGGCAATGTAACTGGCACTGTGGGGCATGTATCCGGCACTGTGAGCCATTTTGAGTGGCCACACCCCTTCTTGTGTGTGGCCACGCCCATTTTTTCGCCACGCGCGCCTTCAGCGTGCGCACATGCTTCTTTTGCTGTTTTTTTTTTTTTTTGGGGGGGGCGCCATTTTCCATCTTGCCCTGGGATCCGAAAACCCTAGCTACGCCCCTGGCTGGTGCGCTATCACCTTGCACTTATCACTGCATTATCACTGCTTTATGACTTCTCCAGGCTTAATATATCTGCCCCTATGTTCTGTACGCACAATGCAGGATCAATTACGGTTGTCATGCATTTACAGTAGCTCCTAAATGTAAAGTTCTGCAGAAGGATGTTATAGAAATGGCTTTGGTGTCTCAGACGGGTGTACTACGAACGGCCAGCTGACGGGATCCCGGCGCCCAGCATACCGGCGCCGGGATCCCGACAGTCAGAATGCTGGCAGTGGGGTGACACCCCAAGAGTCGTGGACACCCCAAGAGGGAGAATAGTTGTCGGTATACCGGCGGTCGGGATCCCGACGCCGGTATGCTGAGCGCCAGGTTCCCGACAGCCGGTATATCGAGTGCCACCCTCTCAGACAAGAACTCCGTGGCTATGCTTGCTGAATGGAATCGGCTTTGTGACTTTTTCAGTGGAATTCTTCATTAAATAATGAACAATATTCATTGTCTTAAATTGTTTTAAACCAATCCTTCAAAGGGAATTGAAATAGTTAAAGGCTTAATTTTATAAGGATACTTCTCTTAAAGTCTGAATTAAGAATCTGCTGAGTAGAGCAACCCATTTCTAGCAAACCAGATTGTCAAATTTGAAGACAGCAGTGATGAGAACAGAACATTGTCACCATGTGGACAAATAATCACATATACTTTAAGAACACGATAGTTGACTCAAGTCAAGGTGACTGCATAGTGGCTTAACGTTCCTCTTGTACAGGAAAACAATTAAATTAGCCAGTAAAGAGAAGAGTATTCTATTGTTCATAATGTTGATTGAGCTTTTGTTTTTTTTTTTCTTTTTAAATGGAATTTACTGTAGGTTGGAAACTGTCCAATGCTGATACAATTCTACATTTTAAAATGTGATACGATTTTCTCATTGACTAATGCTGTTTAAAATTGTGTTTTGGTCATGACATCAACGGATGAATAATATCCTAATGATTTACAAGCTTCTGCCAAAAACATGATTAAAACATTTTCTAATGGATAATGTTGCCATTCTTACATCAAGGCCTGCAACTGCCAGAACAATGAATGGAATATGTCAGAATACTCAGATCGTTTAGGTTACTACTTCACCCAATCAATTCAAATGGATTTGAATGCAGTGCTGTATAGAATAAGATTCATTAAAGATCATGTATAAAGTGCAAAATTGTTAACCCAAACTGCAAGTGACATTTTCGTGTTGTCACGTACATATTTTAGGGCGGATGAGTCCATTATTAATGGAAACACAGATACTGGCTACAAAACCTTTGATAGGAGGAGCTGTACCTTGTTGAATGCGTGCTAGGTGCACTTGTCCATTTGTACTGCAGCCAAGGACACTGAGACATCAGGCAGGCCAGGGTGAAGAGGCGGATTGGCCATAGGGTTTACAGGGAAGATTCCCAGTGGGCCGACGCACCTGTGGGGCCTGTTTTGTTTGAGGACATGTGGTCCTTTTTATAGACATAATAAATAAGATGCAAAATAATTGGCATATATGAAAATGACTTTGCCTGTGATTGCAGATGATCTAGTGTATGCTCTGTCTGCCTGCTTGGCTGACATATAAGATTGAGTGGATAGTGATTGGTATACGGTTGGTGTAATAAGCAAGAAAATATATCTTTCTAAAGAATGATATAGTTTCATAAATTCTGAAGGTGTATCATATGTGCTCATAATATTTAATTTTATTTCTTTTTAACTTCCCCCTTGATGCTGGACATGCCCACTATCTGGAAAGTCTTGTGGGGAGGGTGCTGCTGCCATGGCCCATGGCTAGACCTTACACCTCTGGTGCTGCCCATGTGGGGCCACTAGTACAAATTTTTCCAGGGCCGCTTTTTGTTCCCAATCCGCCCCTGCCAGGGTGCCATGAGTGTGCAGCCACTGGAGGGGGTAGAGCTAAGTCCTCTTGTTACATACAAAATTATGGTGCACACATTGGTGTGGCCTCCCTTTTACTCACTAGCCCCTTCAGGCCACCTTCTCTCAACGCTCCTGGTTGCACACACATTAAAAAATCAAGGTAGTATTTTGCAGGACAAGATATTTAAATGAGATTCAAGGGCTGGAGGTGATGCATTTACATGTACAGTGCCTGGTTGCAGGGATTTTCTCCCTGCAAATTGTTGGAAATATGTGCCTTATAACTATAACTATTGCAGCTACTTCACCGGAGTGGAGTGGTATTATTGAAGAAAAAGCAGGTACAGCTGTACTCACTGTGATACACACTGGTAAAAGGAGTGGAGCTTGAGCAGAGTGGGGTGTCATACAGCTCACCAGCCGCTGAGTATATGTAGGTACTGGGCAGCGGTACAAGATGCCGGGAAACGTTGTGGATATGCAGGTAATCACAGGTCTCTCTGGAGCTAAGTGGAGGACTATTGTCTTCCACTGAGTCCCTAGTGGGTATTCTCACACAGTCCCGTGTTGGTTCTGCACATGCTCAGTAGTAGCCCAGTGGCCATCTTGGTACAGCGAATTAAACTTCCCTTGAGGAGTGGCAACATGGAGGCAGAGCAGTAACACACTCCACTTTCAACACAAATATTTTTATTCATTCTTGTGGAAGGGATTAGATATCAGACTGTAGTTCTAAGAGAATGCCTACTACACCTTTCTGCTGCATTGCTTATTAGAGATTGTCAAGGATTTCTAAAAGCAGTGCAAACGCAGGATTTCTAGAGGGGGGTTTCCAAATGTGATCCACAATCTCCCTCTCTGCGGAACAAGAGCGGGAGTCTGGGAGAGTGGTAGAAGATCCCAGTAACGACCATGGACATTAATGTAAACAATGGCCTTTTTATATACTGGATACTGTGTTAAATACAGTATTAATATTTAAAACTATAGATTGGCTATAGTATAGGCTGTATCGAACATATTTAAATCATATAAATAAGATAAGTGGTCAGGAAAAGGTTAAGCACGCCATAAGAAATAAATACACAAATATAATAGAACCAGTACTGAACTTTCTAAGCACACATTCTTCCACATCATGATAAGGCTCCTGTCTCTTCTTCCTGGTAGCTACTATCTGGCCCAGTACACTGATTACACACACACACACACACACACACACACACACACACACACACACACACACATGCCACACTGGGCATGTGAAGCTGCGCTGTCCCTTAAACTGCATGATGTGGCAGCAGTTCTAATAATCGTATTATATACCATTGCTATTGTTGTCATACATTTAGCCACTTGCCAAGAGGATGGGGGTTTCCGTGCAACCGAAATGGCTGTTGAGAAAGACATGTGGTCTGGGGACTTAAGGGGTGTAGCCAGAGCTGGATTAAGACATTTATACCCCTTTCAGACAGAAAATTAAATTACCGGGTGAAGCAGTTCCACCCGGTAATTTCATGAAACACACGGGTCCTTTTTCTGTGTGAAAGGGTCGACCCGTGTTGTAATTCCCGGGACTTCGACCCTGGAATCTACCAGGGTTGGAGACACATGAATTATGACACGGGTTGACCCTTTCACACAGACAAAATACCCGTGTTGATCTGCAAATTACCGGGTCGGTATTCTCGACCCGGTAATTCAGCGGTGGCCAACCCGTGGCTCTTGAGCCGCATGTGGCTCTTTCTTTATTCAAATGTGGCTCCCGACACTCGAGGTCCACAACCGCTTCACTCCAGCCAGACACGCAGCAGCACTATGCGGACTGACAACTGAGGGAGCCAGACACTAGAGTTGAGACACCCACCGGCAAACAGAGGACAAATAAGGTGCTGCTGCAATGGCAAGAGTTGAGGGACTGTAGTGACACATGAGAGTGGGCTGGAGTGACACAAGGGGGAGCTGACTGGAGTGACACAGGAGTGTCCTGGCTGGAGTGACACAAGGGGGAGCTGACTGGAGTGACACAGGAGTGTCCTGGCAGGAGTGATACATGGGGGAGCTAACTGGAGTGTCACAGGAGGGTGCTGGCAGGAGTGACACATAGGGGAGCTGGCTGGAGTGACACGGTGCTGGCAGGAGTGAAACATGGGGTAGTTGGTTGGAGTGGCAGGAGGGTGCTAGCAGGAGTGACACATGGCAGAGCCGTAACTAAGGGGGGGCTAGGGGGGCATGTGACCTGGGCGCCGGATTGGAGGGGGCGCCGCAATGCTTACACCCCCTCTGAGTCCCGATGCGCACAGGTCCCCTCGTCGGAGCAGCACAAGGCTGCCGTGTGATGAAACTGAAAATAAACTACAGCTCCCAGAAGCCCTTGCTGCGGGAGCTGTAGTTTACTTTCAGTTTCTTCTATGTGGACATTCGTGTGCTACCTGTTGTGCCCTAAGAGGGGGCACAGGGAACAAGTTACCCCAGCCCCCCTGCTGCCTTTGATCACCTCAGCAGTGCACTATTGCAATACTAAGCTGGAAAAATGAATGACTGCAGCCTAAGGTCCGAAAAAGGGGCGGAGCTACACGGCACTATACTCACAGTGACAGGCCAGCCAGCACCATCAAATAGAGGAGGGGAGAAGAGCAGCAGCATAGCACAGCCTAAATAGTGAGAGTGACACAGTGAAGGGGCACTGTATGTGTGTGCAACTACTACATGTGTGTGTATGAATGTGTTGTGCATGTGTTTGACTGTATGTTAATAGGTGTGTCACTACATATCTGTATGCGTGCTTGTGTGTCACTGTATGTATGTATGTATGTATGTATGTGTGACTATGTATGTATACAGGTGTGTGACTATGTATGTGAGTGAATGTATGCGTGCGTGTATGTGTTTAGATGTGTGACAGTATGTATGTGTGTGATTTTACATATGTATCAATGTATGGGGTATTATTTCCTTTTTCATTTCATCTGTAGCCCAAATGTCTAACTAAGGGGGTCATTCCGAGTTGATCGCATGTAGCAACTTTTTGCAGCCCGTGCGATCAACTAGACGCCGCCTATGGGGGGTGAATTTTAGCATAGCATGGCTGTGATCACTTGTGCAGCCTGGTAAGCTAAAAAAGTTTTGTGTAAAACAATACTAGCCCTGCAGTTACTTACCCTGTGCGATCGATCCAGCGATGAAGGTCCTGGAATTGACATCAGACATCCGCCCCCCAAACGCCTGGACACACCTGCGTTCGGATCTCCACTTCCGGAAAACGGTGAGTTGACGCCCCAAAACGCCTTCCTCCTGGCAATCTTCTTGCAGTTGCCGCTGAGACCGCTTTCTTCGTACGTGGCGTCACTGCCTGGAGACTGCCGTCACCGGGCAATGACGCGCCTGAACAATGCGGCCGCCGCACAAGCACAGTTCCGACCCGTTCACACCGCTGCAATGAACCGCCCCTGAGTCCAGCTAAATGTCTAGAAAAGAAGCTATATAGCAGCTACCAGCCCTTTGCTCTCATGGAGTATATATGGGTTGGGGTTACGTGGCCGGTGCACGGTCAGCATACCGACACCAGGATCCCGGCCGCCAGAATGCCGTCAGGGGGTGAGTGTAAAAAAGCCCCTTGTGGGCTTCGCTGCACTGGCCACAGGTTCTTTTCCCGCTCTATGGGTGTCGTGGACACCCATGAGTGGAAATAGCCCGTTAGCTGGTACTGGCTGATGGCATTGTCAGCCTTCTCACAGAGTTACACGTGGTGGTGGGTTGGTTGTCTGTGCGTGCGTGTGTGTAGGGGGGGGGGCGCCGGATTACTGTTTTGCCCCGGGTGACAAAAATCCTAGTTTCGGCCGTGCACATGGGGAGCTGACTTGAGTGACATAGAAGGGTGCTGGCTGGAGTGACACATGGTGGAGCTGAAGTGTATTATGTGAATCTGTATTTTTCAATATACTTTGGGGGTAATTCCAAGTTGATCGCAGCAGGAATTCTGTTAGCAATTGGGCAAAACCATGTGCACTGCAGGGGAGGCAGATATTACATGTGCAGAGAGAGTCAGATTTGGGTGTGGTGTGTTCAATCTGCAATCTAATTTGCAGTGTAAAAATAAAGCAGCCAGTATTTACCCTGCACAGAAATAAAATAACCCACCCAAATCAAACTCTCTCTGCACATGTTATATCTGCCTCCCCTGCATTGCACATGGTTTTGCCCAACTGCTGAAAAATTTCCTGCTGCGATCAACTTGGAATTACCCCCTTTATGTGGATCGGCTTTTCAATTATTTTATGTGGAAGTAGCTTTTTTAATATATTTTATTTTGTATCTGACTTTAAAAAGTATTTTATGTGGATCTAGCTTTTTCAATGTCTATTTTTTGGACCAGGGGCGTGGCCTAGCAGGAACAAGGCCACACCCCATTTTTACACATGCAACTTTGGTTCGATGTCGGCTCTTAGATGTACCTAACAAGATTTTTTTGGCTCTTTGTCTCTGACTGGTTGGCCACCCCTGCGGTAATTTGCCTGTCTGTGTGAAAGGGGGGGTCAGGCAGGACCCGGCATTGAAATGTCGGGTAATTGCCTGGACTTTCAGACATTTCTGTCTGAAAGTGGTATTAGAGGCCCTAAGCACTTTAAAAAATTTGGGGGGCCCATATATATCTAATTCAAAATATAAACAATAATTAACCATAAAATAAAGTTCTTTTTTGAAATGAAACAAAACTTACAGTAAGATGGAAAATAATGTTTAATTTGTTATGTTTCCACTTTAGTTATATTTGAAAAGTTTTCTCCTATTTTTCTTAGAGATGAGCGGGTTCGGTTTCTTTGAATCCGAACCCGCACGAACTTCACTTTTTTTTCCACGGGTCCGAGCGACTCGGATCTTCCCGCCTTGCTCGGTTAACCCGAGCGCGCCCGAACGTCATCATGACGCTGTCGGATTCTCGCGAGGCTCGGATTCTATCGCGAGACTCGGATTCTATATAAGGAGCCGCGCGTCGCCGCCATTTTCACTCGTGCATTGAGATTGATAGGGAGAGGACGTGTCTGGCGTCCTCTCCATTAGAATAGAGATAGATAGATTAGATAGAGAGAGATTGTGCAGAGTCGCAGACAGAGTTAGTTTACCACAGTCAGTGACCAGTGCAGTTGCTAGTTAACTTTTATTTAATATAATATATCCGTTCACTTCTCTCTGCTATATCCGTTCTCTGCCTGAAAAAAAAAACGATACACAGCACAGTCAGTCACACAGTGTGACTCAGTCTGTGTGCACTCAGCTCAGCCCAGTGTGCTGCACAGTCATCAATGTATAAATTAAAAGCTTATAATTAATTGTGGGGGAGACTGGGGAGCACTGCAGGTTGTTAGCAGGAGCCAGGAGTACAATTATATTAATTAACAGTGCACACTTTTGCTGCAGGAGTGGTGACCAGTGCCTGACCACCAGTATAGTATTGTTGTATACTACTAATATCTCTTTAAATATCAACCAGTCTATATTAGCAGCAGACACAGTACAGTGCGGTAGTTCACGGCTGTGGCTACCTCTGTGTCGGCACACGGCAGGCAGTCCGTCCGACCAGAATTGTATTATTTATTATTATATACCTACCACCTAACCGTGGTTTTTTTTTCATTCTTTATACCGTCATAGTGTCATCCTAATTGTTACGAGTATACTACTATCTCTTTATCAACCAGTGTACAGTGCGGTAGTTCACGGCTGTGGCTACCTCTGTGTCGGCACACGGCAGGCAGTCCGTCCGACCAGAATTGTATTATTTATTATTATATACCTACCACCTAACCGTGGTTTTTTTTTCATTCTTTATACCGTCATAGTGTCATCCTAATTGTTACGAGTATACTACTATCTCTTTATCAACCAGTGTACAGTGCGGTAGTTCACGGCTGTGGCTACCTCTGTGTCGGCACACGGCAGGCAGTCCGTCCGACCAGAATTGTATTATTTATTATTATATACCTACCACCTAACCGTGGTTTTTTTTTCATTCTTTATACCGTCATAGTGTCATCCTAATTGTTACGAGTATACTACTATCTCTTTATCAACCAGTGTACAGTGCGGTAGTTCACGGCTGTGGCTACCTCTGTGTCGGCACACGGCAGGCAGTCCGTCCGACCAGAATTGTATTATTTATTATTATATACCTACCACCTAACCGTGGTTTTTTTTTCATTCTTTATACCGTCATAGTGTCATCCTAATTGTTACGAGTATACTACTATCTCTTTATCAACCAGTGTACAGTGCGGTAGTTCACGGCTGTGGCTACCTCTGTGTCGGCACACGGCAGGCAGTCCGTCCGACCAGAATTGTATTATTTATTATTATATACCTACCACCTAACCGTGGTTTTTTTTTCATTCTTTATACCGTCATAGTGTCATCCTAATTGTTACGAGTATACTACTATCTCTTTATCAACCAGTGTACAGTGCGGTAGTTCACGGCTGTGGCTACCTCTGTGTCGGCAGTCGGCAGGCAGTCCGTCCATCCATAATTGTATTATTATTATAATATATACCACCTAACCGTGGTTTTTTTTTCATTCTTTATACCGTCATAGTGTCATCCTAATTGTTACGAGTATACTACTATCTCTTTATCAACCAGTGTACAGTGCGGTAGTTCACGGCTGTGGCTACCTCTGTGTCGGCACACGGCAGGCAGTCCGTCCGACCAGAATTGTATTATTTATTATTATATACCTACCACCTAACCGTGGTTTTTTTTTCATTCTTTATACCGTCATAGTGTCATCCTAATTGTTACGAGTATACTACTATCTCTTTATCAACCAGTGTACAGTGCGGTAGTTCACGGCTGTGGCTACCTCTGTGTCGGCAGTCGGCAGGCAGTCCGTCCATCCATAATTGTATTATTATTATAATATATACCACCTAACCGTGGTTTTTTTTTCATTCTTTATACCGTCATAGTGTCATACTAGTTGTTACGAGTATACTACTATCTCTTTATCAACCAGTGTACAGTGCGGTAGTTCACGGCTGTGGCTACCTCTGTGTCGGCAGTCGGCAGGCAGTCCGTCCATCCATAATTGTATTATTATTATAATATATACCACCTAACTGTGGTTTTTTTTGCATTCTTTATACCGTCGTCATAGTGTCATACTAGTTGTTACGAGTATACTACTATCTCTTTATCAACCAGTGTACAGTGCGGTAGTTCACGGCTGTGGCTACCTCTGTGTCGGCAGTCGGCAGGCAGTCCGTCCATCCATAATTGTATTATTATTATAATATATACCACCTAACCGTGGTTTTTTTTTCATTCTTTATACCGTCGTCATAGTGTCATACTAGTTGTTACGAGTATACTACTATCTCTTTATCAACCAGTGTACAGTGCGGTAGTTCACGGCTGTGGCTACCTCTGTGTCGGCAGTCGGCAGGCAGTCCGTTCATCCATAATTGTATTATTATTATAATATATACCACCTAACCGTGGTTTTTTTTTCATTCTTTATACCGTCGTCATAGTGTCATACTAGTTGTTACGAGTATACTACTATCTCTTTATCAACCAGTGTACAGTGCGGTAGTTCACGGCTGTGGCTACCTCTGTGTCGGCAGTCGGCAGGCAGTCCGTCCATCCATAATTGTATTATTATTATAATATATACCACCTAACCGTGGTTTTTTTTTCATTCTTTATACCGTCGTCATAGTGTCATACTAGTTGTTACGAGTATACTACTATCTCTTTATCAACCAGTGTACAGTGCGGTAGTTCACGGCTGTGGCTACCTCTGTGTCGGCAGTCGGCAGGCAGTCCGTCCATCCATAATTGTATTATTATTATAATATATACCACCTAACCGTGGTTTTTTTTTCATTCTTTATACCGTCGTCATAGTGTCATACTAGTTGTTACGAGTATACTACTATCTCTTTATCAACCAGTGTACAGTGCGGTAGTTCACGGCTGTGGCTACCTCTGTGTCGGCAGTCGGCAGGCAGTCCGTCCATCCATAATTGTATTATTATTATAATATATACCACCTAACCGTGGTTTTTTTTTCATTCTTTATACCGTCGTCATAGTGTCATACTAGTTGTTACGAGTATACTACTATCTCTTTATCAACCAGTGTACAGTGCGGTAGTTCACGGCTGTGGCTACCTCTGTGTCGGCAGTCGGCAGGCAGTCCGTCCATCCATAATTGTATTATTATTATAATATATACCACCTAACCGTGGTTTTTTTTTCATTCTTTATACCGTCGTCATAGTGTCATACTAGTTGTTACGAGTATACTACTATCTCTTTATCAACCAGTGTACAGTGCGGTAGTTCACGGCTGTGGCTACCTCTGTGTCGGCAGTCGGCAGGCAGTCCGTCCATCCATAATTGTATTATTATTATAATATATACCACCTAACCGTGGTTTTTTTATACCACCTAACCGTGGCAGTCCGTCCATAATTGTATACTAGTATCCAATCCATCCATCTCCATTGTTTACCTGAGGTGCCTTTTAGTTCTGCCTATAAAATATTGAGAACAAAAAAGTTGAGGTTCCAAAATTAGGGAAAGATCAAGATCCACTTCCACCTCGTGCTGAAGCTGCTGCCACTAGTCATGGCCGAGACGATGAAATGCCAGCAACGTCGTCTGCCAAGGCCGATGCCCAATGTCATAGTACAGAGCATGTCAAATCCAAAACACCAAATATCAGAAAAAAAAGGACTCCAAAACCTAAAATAAAATTGTCGGAGGAGAAGCGTAAACTTGCCAATATGCCATTTACCACACGGAGTGGCAAGGAACGGCTGAGGCCCTGGCCTATGTTCATGGCTAGTGGTTCAGCTTCACATGAGGATGGAAGCACTCAGCCTCTCGCTAGAAAACTGAAAAGACTCAAGCTGGCAAAAGCACCGCAAAGAACTGTGCGTTCTTTGAAATCCCAAATCCACAAGGAGAGTCCAATTGTGTCGTTTGCGATGCCTGACCTTCCCAACACTGGACGTGAAGAGCATGCGCCTTCCACTATTTGCATGCCCCCTGCAAGTGCTGGAAGGAGCACCCGCAGTCCAGTTCCTGATAGTCAGATTGAAGATGTCAGTGTTGAAGTACACCAGGATGAGGAGGATATGGGTGTTGCTGGCGCTGGGGAGGAAATTGACCAGGAGGATTCTGATGGTGAGGTGGTTTGTTTAAGTCAGGCACCCGGGGAGACACCTGTTGTCCGTGGGAGGAATATGGCCGTTGACATGCCAGGTGAAAATACCAAAAAAATCAGCTCTTCGGTGTGGAGGTATTTCACCAGAAATGCGGACAACAGGTGTCAAGCCGTGTGTTCCCTTTGTCAAGCTGTAATAAGTAGGGGTAAGGACGTTAACCACCTCGGAACATCCTCCCTTATACGTCACCTGCAGCGCATTCATAATAAGTCAGTGACAAGTTCAAAAACTTTGGGTGACAGCGGAAGCAGTCCACTGACCAGTAAATCCCTTCCTCTTGTAACCAAGCTCACGCAAACCACCCCACCAACTCCCTCAGTGTCAATTTCCTCCTTCCCCAGGAATGCCAATAGTCCTGCAGGCCATGTCACTGGCAAGTCTGACGAGTCCTCTCCTGCCTGGGATTCCTCCGATGCATCCTTGCGTGTAACGCCTACTGCTGCTGGCGCTGCTGTTGTTGCCGCTGGGAGTCGATGGTCATCCCAGAGGGGAAGTCGTAAGCCCACTTGTACTACTTCCAGTAAGCAATTGACTGTTCAACAGTCCTTTGCGAGGAAGATGAAATATCACAGCAGTCATCCTACTGCAAAGCGGATAACTGAGTCCTTGACAACTATGTTGGTGTTAGACGTGCGTCCGGTATCCGCCGTTAGTTCACAGGGAACTAGACAATTTATTGAGGCAGTGTGCCCCCGTTACCAAATACCATCTAGGTTCCACTTCTCTAGGCAGGCGATACCGAGAATGTACACGGACGTCAGAAAAAGACTCACCAGTGTCCTAAAAAATGCAGTTGTACCCAATGTCCACTTAACCACGGACATGTGGACAAGTGGAGCAGGGCAGGGTCAGGACTATATGACTGTGACAGCCCACTGGGTAGATGTATGGACTCCCGCCGCAAGAACAGCAGCGGCGGCACCAGTAGCAGCATCTCGCAAACGCCAACTCTTTCCTAGGCAGGCTACGCTTTGTATCACCGCTTTCCAGAATACGCACACAGCTGAAAACCTCTTACGGCAACTGAGGAAGATCATCGCGGAATGGCTTACCCCAATTGGACTCTCCTGTGGATTTGTGGCATCGGACAACACCAGCAATATTGTGTGTGCATTAAATATGGGCAAATTCCAGCACGTCCCATGTTTTGCACATACCTTGAATTTGGTGGTGCAGAATTTTTTAAAAAACGACAGGGGCGTGCAAGAGATGCTGTCGGTGGCCAGAAAAATTGCGGGACACTTTCGGCGTACAGGCACCACGTACAGAAGACTGGAGCACCACCAAAAACTACTGAACCTGCCCTGCCATCATCTGAAGCAAGAAGTGGTAACGAGGTGGAATTCAACCCTCTATATGCTTCAGAGGTTGGAGGAGCAGCAAAAGGCCATTCAAGCCTATACAATTGAGCACGATATCGGAGATGGAATGCACCTGTCTCAAGTGCAGTGGAGAATGATTTCAACGTTGTGCAAGGTTCTGATGCCCTTTGAACTTGCCACACGTGAAGTCAGTTCAGACACTGCCAGCCTGAGTCAGGTCATTCCCCTCATCAGGCTTTTGCAGAAGAAGCTGGAGGCATTGAAGAAGGAGCTAACACGGAGCGATTCCGCTAGGCATGTGGGACTTGTGGATGCAGCCCTTAATTCGCTTAACAAGGATTCACGGGTGGTCAATCTGTTGAAATCAGAGCACTACATTTTGGCCACCGTGCTCGATCCTAGATTTAAAGCCTACCTTGGATCTCTCTTTCCGGCAGACACAGGTCTGCTGGGGTTGAAAGACCTGCTGGTGACAAAATTGTCAAGTCAAGCGGAACGCGACCTGTCAACATCTCCTCCTTCACATTCTCCCGCAACTGGGGGTGCGAGGAAAAGGCTCAGAATTCCGAGCCCACCCGCTGGCGGTGATGCAGGGCAGTCTGGAGCGACTGCTGATGCTGACATCTGGTCCGGACTGAAGGACCTGACAACGATTACGGACATGTCGTCTACTGTCACTGCATATGATTCTCTCAACATTGATAGAATGGTGGAGGATTATATGAGTGACCGCATCCAAGTAGGCACGTCACACAGTCCGTACTTATACTGGCAGGAAAAAGAGGCAATTTGGAGGCCCTTGCACAAACTGGCTTTATTCTACCTAAGTTGCCCTCCCACAAGTGTGTACTCCGAAAGAGTGTTTAGTGCCGCCGCTCACCTTGTCAGCAATCGGCGTACGAGGTTACATCCAGAAAATGTGGAGAAGATGATGTTCATTAAAATGAATTATAATCAATTCCTCCGCGGAGACATTGACCAGCAGCAATTGCCTCCACAAAGTACACAGGGAGCTGAGATGGTGGATTCCAGTGGGGACGAATTGATAATCTGTGAGGAGGGGGATGTACACTGTGATATATCGGAGGGTGAAGATGAGGTGGACATCTTGCCTCTGTAGAGCCAGTTTGTGCAAGGAGAGATTAATTGCTTCTTTTTTGGGGGGGGTCCAAACCAACCCGTCATATCAGTCACAGTCGTGTGGCAGACCCTGTCACTGAAATGATGGGTTGGTTAAAGTGTGCATGTCCTGTTTTGTTTATACAACATAAGGGTGGGTGGGAGGGCCCAAGGATAATTCCATCTTGCACCTCTTTTTTCTTTTCTTTTTCTTTGCATCATGTGCTGATTGGGGAGGGTTTTTTGGAAGGGACATCCTGCGTGACACTGCAGTGCCACTCCTAGATGGGCCCGGTGTTTGTGTCGGCCACTAGGGTCGCTAATCTTACTCACACAGCTACCTCATTGCGCCTCTTTTTTTCTTTGCGTCATGTGCTGTTTGGGGAGGGTTTTTTGGAAGGGACATCCTGCGTGACACTGCAGTGCCACTCCTAGATGTGCCCGGTGTTTGTGTCGGCCACTAGGGTCGCTAATCTTACTCACACAGTCAGCTACCTCATTGCGCCTCTTTTTTTCTTTGCGTCATGTGCTGTTTGGGGAGGGTTTTTTGGAAGGGCCATCCTGCGTGACACTGCAGTGCCACTCCTAGATGGGCCCGGTGTTTGTGTCGGCCACTAGGGTCGCTTATCTTACTCACACAGCGACCTCGGTGCAAATTTTAGGACTAAAAATAATATTGTGAGGTGTGATGTGTTCAGAATAGGCTGAAAATGAGTGTAAATTATGTTTTTTGAGGTTAATAATACTTTGGGATCAAAATTACCCCCAAATTCTATGATTTAAGCTGTTTTTTAGGGTTTTTTTAAAAAAACACCCGAATCCAAAACACACCCGAATCCGACAAAAAAAATTCGGTGAGGTTTTGCCAAAACGCGGTCGAACCCAAAACACGGCAGCGGAACCGAACCCAAAACCAAAACACAAAACCCGAAAAATTTCCGGCGCTCATCTCTAATTTTCTAATTGCAAAGTGTTTTATATCAGATCCTCAAAACTAATCTACTTATCCTCTATTATGACTTATTTATTTTAATTTTATATATATATATATATATATATAATTGCTGTGAACGGATCGGCACTCACCTACCAGGTGGTAACTTGCTCCGGTGCCCTCTGAAACATCATTTAAATCACCACATCTATTCCATACAGCGGCACTCAGAGACTTGGTAAAGTGAAAAAATACTTTTACTGGATCGTCATGATAAGTTGCATTCCAACGTTTCGGGGCGCAACCCGCCCCTTTGTCAAGGTGAGCAAACAAACAAGTGAATGAAATCTAAAGCTACATACCTTTATGTGTTAGGAAGACCCGTCGGCGGGAAAGACAGCTGTGCGCAGTGAGAGCTGGTGACTTCCGGCTGTGTGCTGTGACGCGTGTGCAGGAAGTGCTGGTCAGGTGATCGCGATCATCAGTTGCGGCTCCTAGGCGTTACCATGGTAGCCCCCAGTGCACGGAAGTGTCAGCGCACTTACGTCGTGGTCATGGCAACCAAGGGACTCCGTGTGCTCACGTCCTGAGAACGGATCACTGTTAGTGACTGTGAGAAGTGATAAATAAAGAAAATAGATAAAAATAGAACAAGAAAAACTTCCTAAAGTTGCTAACACTTAAAACAGTGATACAAACTGTATTCTACACTGTTAACAAAATGGGTATGAACCGTAGACACATGGAAAACATGGAGAACCACCACATGTGGGGGAGAAAACGGCAGGTGACCGGCTGTAAATGTGTCCCATGAGTATGTAGTCATCTGGACTAATGCTAGTCGAGTGTGTGAGCTATCTAATATGTAAGAGTCCAGGATACAGGTTAGTATAGTCAAATCCCTGGACAGTGTAGTTGTATAGGTATCCGTCACACATGTTGATGTAGTATGTGCGGGTCCGTCTGCTCTATGTTCTGATCGAACATACAATGTGGATGGATAAGAAGATGTTCAGAACACACTCCATTGGATGCGATCGTTGAGGCCCATTGGTTTAGTGGTATTCAGTTTAAACTGCCATCTTGCTTCCAATTTTAATAGGGTACCGGCTCTGTCGCCCCCACAGATGTTCTTAGGGATGTGGTCTATGATTTGGAAGTTCAGTTCACTCAACACATGTCCACACTCCGTGTAATGTCTGGCCACCGGTTGCTCAGACTTTCGTTGCTTCAGTGCTACTTTGACAGCAGACCTATGCATGGCGAATCGTTCCCTGGCCGTACGTATTGTCTTGCCCACGTATTGTAATTTACATGGGCAAGTTATTAAATAAATTACATGGTTGGTGGTACATGTAAGGACGTGCCTGATGGAATACGTTCGGCCGGTCGAGTTGGAAGTAAACGTGTCTCCTGTGGTCATGTACTTACATGTTTCACATCCAAGGCACTTGTAGCATCCTGGAGATTTCGACAAAAATGTGCTAGATGGAAGAGGTTTGAAGTTAGTGACATCAGTATGTACCACAAAGTCTCTCACCGATTTGCCCTTAGTGTGACATATCATGGGTCGCTTCTTATGTAGAGGAATGAGTCTCTGATCCATCTTAATTATGGGCCATAAGGCTCTCAATGCCCTGGGTATGACTGGACTAATGTTGTTGTATTTAGAGACAAAAGGAATGATTGTTGTTGACTCTTTAGGTTGCGTTTTCAACAGGTCATCTCTCTTACTAGAGGCTATTTCTTTCTCCATATCGAGCAGCATCTTGCGGGGGTATCCCCTGTTTGCAAAACGTTGTGTTACATCTGAGAGTGCTCCCTTTAGAGCAGAAGGGCTACTCGTAATTCTGGCTGCCCGAATGTACTGAGACTTGGGCAGTCCTTTCTTTAAGGCCATGGGGTGATGACTGTTATATCTGAGTAGCGTATTTTTGTCGGTAGGTTTGTGAAACAAGTCGGTTTGTAGTCCCTCCGCGGTGATTGATACGTTGACATCCAGATAGTTCAATTGTTTGGCATTGCATTGAGCTGTCACTTTAATAGGCGAAATCCTATTGTTGATGAACCGGACCATTGCTTCGAATTTGGCTTGTTCGCCCGTCCATAGAATGAATACGTCGTCTATGTATCTTGAATAGTGGAGTATGTATGGAGAAAACTCGTTGTTCGTAAAGAACATGTGTTGCTCCTCAGCCAACATGAAGACGTTCGCGAAGGACGGGGAAACATTACTTCCCATGGCACACCCGCTAAGTTGGCGATAGTAGTGGCCGTCAAAAAGGAAGTAGTTGCGTGTCAATGTTAATTCGAGTAGGTTCAGAAACAAAGTGTGGTCCAGTGTCGCCATATTAGACTGTCTGAGGAACTGTTCCATGGCTGCCAATCCGGCCTGATGTGGAATGCTTGTATACAAGCTGCAGATGTCTAATGTACATATTAGGGTACCTGGTGGCACGGAGGTAATGGACTTGAGTTGGTTGAGGAAACTGGTGGTGTCTTTCAAATGGTGAGGTTGTTGACATATGAATGGCTGTAACAAATTGTCCAGGAACATAGAAATAGGCTGGTAGATGGATTTGTGGGCTGAGATTATAGGCCTACCAGGCGGGTTCGTGCTGTTTTTGTGTATCTTCGGTACAGTGAACAAGATGGGTGTTAATGGAAACGGTTGTTGTAGCGCCAAACGTAATTTGTGAGATATTGTTTGGGATTTGACCGCTTGGTCAAGAATGTTATCGACTTCCTTCTTGTATTGTACAGTGGGATCTGTGGTCAACAATTTGTACACATCACGATCCGCTAGTTGTCTGTGCACTTCCATCTTGTAGTCCGTCAGATTCTGGATTACGATCCCTCCGCCCTTGTCTGCTGGGCGGATTATGATGTCCTTACGTTCTCCCAGCTGTTTAAGTGCTCTATATTCTGACTTGGACAAATTGTAATGGACTTTAGTAGAAGCAGCCGCATACTTGGACACTGATTCATCTATCAACCGCGTGAAGGTTTTGATAGAAGAATTTGAAGAAGATGGATCGAACTTGGATTCACGCATGGCATTGATGAAATTCTGATGGGGGTCTGGAGGGGTTGCGGAGACATGGTCCTGAAAATGTTCCTGCAAGCGTAGCTTGCGACCAAATTTATAAAGTTCTGTGTGCCAGCCAAGTTGATCAAACCTTGAGGTAGGAACAAATGACAGTCCATAATTAAGCACTTTGGTCTCCAATTGACTTAACGGGCGGTCTGACAGGTTGAAGACTACGTTTTCTTTTTGGTAGAGGTGTTTCTGGAGCCGCGTGTTTTGTTGTCCCCGGCGGGTGGGCATCCTCTTACTTTTGCGCCTGCCTCCTCGGCAGGCTTCATTGATAAAGGGGTCTGTATGCGTTCTGAGGGACCTTCAGAGTCGGCAATTACAAAGTCACTGTCGCTATTGGAAGTGACCACTTCCCTTGGACGTTCCTCCCTCCGTCTTCGCCAACTATGTTTGGATCTATAATTGTATGGTTTGTGGTTGCCTGATTCACCACCTGCCAACCATCTATACACCTGGTTATTTTCGTAGTCTTCTTTTACAACTGTCAACTTGCCCCTTTTGAACTTAATAAGTTCTTTCTTATGGAGCTCAATCTGAGTCTGAATTTTGTGCATTAGCTGCTGGTTGATGTCAGCCGATAGCAGATGTTTGTGCTCTTCCTCAAATGATAGAATCTTTTCTCTAGTGGTCTTGAGTTCCCTTCCGGCCTCCTCAATAACAAGCAGCATAAGATCCATGCTGCATTTGTTTAATATCCCAATCCAGCGGCCGCAGAACTCGGTGTTAAAGCGGCCGATGGTCGGGACATTGCGCACGCGGAATCCTCTGGGAATCATCTTCTCCCGATGATAATTGGAGAGAGATATGCCGTGCATTAGAAAGTCCAGTTCTCTCTTTTTTAATTTAATCAGACAGTGCTGGATGTCGTCCAAGCTGAGTTCTTCATCGGCCTCTGTGAGTTCTTCTGTAAACAATAGCCGTTCTGCGTCGGCATTAGTAAAGCTGTATTGATTGGCCAAGTTTGTGGCTGAGCTGCTCTGGCTTGATGCTTGAGACATCCTGTGTGCTAGTTATTGACCCTCACTGGGTGCTGTGGGCCGTATGTTCGTGCCCGTGTTTTCTAAGTCCACTGCGATGGAACACTTAATGTGCCAACATGTGTAGAGTACTTGCTGAGGTACTTTTTCGTGACGAAAACTCAAACGAAAAAACTCAAACGAAAAAAGACTTGTTCCATAAGTAAAGTGCTGACGTGCTGGTGAAAAAGTGTCAGTGCTGCAGTGCTGTGTTTGACTCCTGCGGCTCCTCCCTTGCAATCCGGTTGTGCTGATACGTATACAGTGATGAAGAAAATCATGTAATTGTCCGGGGGTGCCTTATCCCAAGTGACTGCGGGGACCGGGGTCTCCGAATGTCCATAGATAATTGCTGTGAACGGATCGGCACTCACCTACCAGGTGGTAACTTGCTCCGGTGCCCTCTGAAACATCATTTAAATCACCACCTCTATTCCAAACAGCGGCACTCAGAGACTTGGTAAAGTGAAAAAATACTTTTACTGGATCGTCATGATAAGTTGCATTCCAACGTTTCGGGGCGCAACCCGCCCCTTTGTCAAGGTGAGCAAACAAACAAGTGAATGAAATCTAAAGCTACATACCTTTATGTGTTAGGAAGACCCGTCGGCGGGAAAGACAGCTGTGCGCAGTGAGAGCTGGTGACTTCCGGCTGTGTGCTGTGACGCGTGTGCAGGAAGTGCTGGTCAGGTGATCGCGATCATCAGTTGCGGCTCCTAGGCGTTACCATGGTAGCCCCCAGTGCACGGAAGTGTCAGCGCACTTACGTCGTGGTCATGGCAACCAAGGGACTCCGTGTGCTCACGTCCTGAGAACGGATCACTGTTAGTGACTGTGAGAAGTGATAAATAACTTGCCCATGTAAATTACAATACGTGGGCAAGACAATACGTACGGCCAGGGAACGATTCGCCATGCATAGGTCTGCTGTCAAAGTAGCACTGAAGCAAAGAAAGTCTGAGCAACCGGTGGCCAGACATTACACGGAGTGTGGACATGTGTTGAGTGAACTGAACTTCCAAATCATAGACCACATCCCTAAGAACATCTGTGGGGGCGACAGAGCCGGTACCCTATTAAAATTGGAAGCAAGATGGCAGTTTAAACTGAATACCACTAAACCAATGGGCCTCAACGATCGCATCCAATGGAGTGTGTTCTGAACATCTTCTTATCCATCCACATTGTATGTTCGATCAGAACATAGAGCAGACGGACCCGCACATACTACATCAACATGTGTGACGGATACCTATACAACTACACTGTCCAGGGATTTGACTATACTAACCTGTATCCTGGACTCTTACATATTAGATAGCTCACACACTCGACAAGCATTAGTCCAGATGACTACATACTCATGGGACACATTTACAGCCGGTCACCTGCCGTTTTCTCCCCCACATGTGGTGGTTCTCCATGTTTTCCATGTGTCTACGGTTCATACCCATTTTGTTAACAGTGTAGAATACAGTTTGTATCACTGTTTTAAGTGTTAGCAACTTTAGGAAGTTTTTCTTGTTCTATTTTTATCTATTTTCTTTATTTATCACTTCTCACAGTCACTAACAGTGATCCGTTCTCAGGACGTGAGCACACGGAGTCCCTTGGTTGCCATGACCACGACGTAAGTGCGCTGACACTTCCGTGCACTGGGGGCTACCATGGTAACGCCTAGGAGCCGCAACTGATGATCGCGATCACCTGACCAGCACTTCCTGCACACGCGTCACAGCACACAGCCGGAAGTCACCAGCTCTCACTGCGCACAGCTGTCTTTCCCGCCGACGGGTCTTCCTAACACATAAAGGTATGTAGCTTTAGATTTCATTCACTTGTTTGTTTGCTCACCTTGACAAAGGGGCGGGTTGCGCCCCGAAACGTTGGAATGCAACTTATCATGACGATCCAGTAAAAGTATTTTTTCACTTTACCAAGTCTCTGAGTGCCGCTGTATGGAATAGATGTGGTGATTTAAATGATGTTTCAGAGGGCACCGGAGCAAGTTACCACCTGGTAGGTGAGTGCCGATCCGTTCACAGCAATTATCTATGGACATTCGGAGACCCCGGTCCCTGCAGTCACTTGGGATAAGGCACCCCTGGACAATTACATGATTTTCTTTATCATTGTATACGTATCAGCACAACCGGATTGCAAGGGAGGAGCCGCAGGAGTCAAACACAGCACTGCAGCACTGACACTTTTTCACCAGCACGTCAGCACTTTACTTATGGAACAAGTCTTTTTTCGTTTGAGTTTTTTCGTTTGAGTTTTCGTCACGAAAAAGTACCTCAGCAAGTACTCTACACATGTTGGCACATTAAGTGTTCCATCGCAGTGGACTTAGAAAACACGGGCACGAACATACGGCCCACAGCACCCAGTGAGGGTCAATAACTAGCACACAGGATGTCTCAAGCATCAAGCCAGAGCAGCTCAGCCACAAACTTGGCCAATCAATACAGCTTTACTAATGCCGACGCAGAACGGCTATTGTTTACAGAAGAACTCACAGAGGCCGATGAAGAACTCAGCTTGGACGACATCCAGCACTGTCTGATTAAATTAAAAAAGAGAGAACTGGACTTTCTAATGCACGGCATATCTCTCTCCAATTATCATCGGGAGAAGATGATTCCCAGAGGATTCCGCGTGCGCAATGTCCCGACCATCGGCCGCTTTAACACCGAGTTCTGCGGCCGCTGGATTGGGATATTAAACAAATGCAGCATGGATCTTATGCTGCTTGTTATTGAGGAGGCCGGAAGGGAACTCAAGACCACTAGAGAAAAGATTCTATCATTTGAGGAAGAGCACAAACATCTGCTATCGGCTGACATCAACCAGCAGCTAATGCACAAAATTCAGACTCAGATTGAGCTCCATAAGAAAGAACTTATTAAGTTCAAAAGGGGCAAGTTGACAGTTGTAAAAGAAGACTACGAAAATAACCAGGTGTACAGATGGTTGGCAGGTGGTGAACCAGGCAACCACAAACCATACAATTATAGATCCAAACATAGTTGGCGAAGACGGAGGGAGGAACGTCCAAGGGAAGTGGTCACTTCCAATAGCGACAGTGACTTTGTAACTGCCGACTCTGAAGGTCCCTCAGAACGCATACAGACCCCTTTATCAATGAAGCCTGCCGAGGAGGCAGGCGCAAAAGTAAGAGGACGCCCACCCGCCGGGGACAACAAAACACGCGGCTCCAGAAACACCTCTACCAAAATGAAAACGTAGTCTTCAACCTGTCAGACCGCCCGTTAAGTCAATTGGAGACCAAAGTGCTTAATTATGGACTGTCATTTGTTCCTACCTCAAGGTTTGATCAACTTGGCTGGCACACAGAACTTTATAAATTTGGTCGCAAGCTACGCTTGCAGGAACATTTTCAGGACCATGTCTCCGCAACCCCTCCAGACCCCCATCAGAATTTCATCAATGCCATGCGTGAATCCAAGTTCGATCCATCTTCTTCAAATTCTTCTATCAAAACCTTCACGCGGTTGATAGATGAATCAGTGTCCAAGTATGCGGCTGCTTCTACTAAAGTCCATTACAATTTGTCCAAGTCAGAATATAGAGCACTTAAACAGCTGGGAGAACGTAAGGACATCATAATCCGCCCAGCAGACAAGGGCGGAGGGATCGTAATCCAGAATCTGACGGACTACAAGATGGAAGTGCACAGACAACTAGCGGATCGTGATGTGTACGAATTGTTGACCACAGATCCCACTGTGCAATACAAGAAGGAAGTCGATAACATTCTTGACCAAGCGGTCAAATCCCAAACAATATCTCACAAATTACGTTTGGCGCTACAACAACCGTTTCCATTAACACCCATCTTGTTCACAGTACCGAAGATACACAAAAACAGCACGAACCCGCCTGGTAGGCCTATAATCTCAGCCCACAAATCCATCTACCAGCCTATTTCTATGTTCCTGGACAATTTGTTACAGCCATTCATATGTCAACAACCTCACCATTTGAAAGACACCACCAGTTTCCTCAACCAACTCAAGTCCATTACCTCCGTGCCACCAGGTACCCTAATATGTACATTAGACATCTGCAGCTTGTATACAAGCATTCCACATCAGGCCGGATTGGCAGCCATGGAACAGTTCCTCAGACAGTCTAATATGGCGACACTGGACCACACTTTGTTTCTGAACCTACTCGAATTAACATTGACACGCAACTACTTCCTTTTTGACGGCCACTACTATCGCCAACTTAGCGGGTGTGCCATGGGAAGTAATGTTTCCCCGTCCTTCGCGAACGTCTTCATGTTGGCTGAGGAGCAACACATGTTCTTTACGAACAACGAGTTTTCTCCATACATACTCCACTATTCAAGATACATAGACGACGTATTCATTCTATGGACGGGCGAACAAGCCAAATTCGAAGCAATGGTCCGGTTCATCAACAATAGGATTTCGCCTATTAAAGTGACAGCTCAATGCAATGCCAAACAATTGAACTATCTGGATGTCAACGTATCAATCACCGCGGAGGGACTACAAACCGACTTGTTTCACAAACCTACCGACAAAAATACGCTACTCAGAAATAACAGTCATCACCCCATGGCCTTAAAGAAAGGACTGCCCAAGTCTCAGTACATTCGGGCAGCCAGAATTACGAGTAGCCCTTCTGCTCTAAAGGGAGCACTCTCAGATGTAACACAACGTTTTGCAAACAGGGGATACCCCCGCAAGATGCTGCTCGATATGGAGAAAGAAATAGCCTCTAGTAAGAGAGATGACCTGTTGAAAACGCAACCTAAAGAGTCAACAACAATCATTCCTTTTGTCTCTAAATACAACAACATTAGTCCAGTCATACCCAGGGCATTGAGAGCCTTATGGCCCATAATTAAGACGGATCAGAGACTCATTCCTCTACATAAGAAGCGACCCATGATATGTCACACTAAGGGCAAATCGGTGAGAGACTTTGTGGTACATACTGATGTCACTAACTTCAAACCTCTTCCATCTAGTACATTTTTGTCGAAATCTCCAGGATGCTACAAGTGCCTTGGATGTGAAACATGTAAGTACATGACCACAGGAGACACGTTTACTTCCAACTCGACCGGCCGAACGTATTCCATCAGGCACGTCCTTACATGTACCACCAACCATGTAATTTATTTAATAACTTGCCCATGTAAATTACAATACGTGGGCAAGACAATACGTACGGCCAGGGAACGATTCGCCATGCATAGGTCTGCTGTCAAAGTAGCACTGAAGCAACGAAAGTCTGAGCAACCGGTGGCCAGACATTACACGGAGTGTGGACATGTGTTGAGTGAACTGAACTTCCAAATCATAGACCACATCCCTAAGAACATCTGTGGGGGCGACAGAGCCGGTACCCTATTAAAATTGGAAGCAAGATGGCAGTTTAAACTGAATACCACTAAACCAATGGGCCTCAACGATCGCATCCAATGGAGTGTGTTCTGAACATCTTCTTATCCATCCACATTGTATGTTCGATCAGAACATAGAGCAGACGGACCCGCACATACTACATCAACATGTGTGACGGATACCTATACAACTACACTGTCCAGGGATTTGACTATACTAACCTGTATCCTGGACTCTTACATATTAGATAGCTCACACACTCGACTAGCATTAGTCCAGATGACTACATACTCATGGGACACATTTACAGCCGGTCACCTGCCGTTTTCTCCCCCACATGTGGTGGTTCTCCATGTTTTCCATGTGTCTACGGTTCATACCCATTTTGTTAACAGTGTAGAATACAGTTTGTATCACTGTTTTAAGTGTTAGCAACTTTAGGAAGTTTTTCTTGTTCTATTTTTATCTATTTTCTTTATTTATCACTTCTCACAGTCACTAACAGTGATCCGTTCTCAGGACGTGAGCACACGGAGTCCCTTGGTTGCCATGACCACGACGTAAGTGCGCTGACACTTCCGTGCACTGGGGGCTACCATGGTAACGCCTAGGAGCCGCAACTGATGATCGCGATCACCTGACCAGCACTTCCTGCACACGCGTCACAGCACACAGCCGGAAGTCACCAGCTCTCACTGCGCACAGCTGTCTTTCCCGCCGACGGGTCTTCCTAACACATAAAGGTATGTAGCTTTAGATTTCATTCACTTGTTTGTTTGCTCACCTTGACAAAGGGGCGGGTTGCGCCCCGAAACGTTGGAATGCAACTTATCATGACGATCCAGTAAAAGTATTTTTTCACTTTACCAAGTCTCTGAGTGCCGCTGTATGGAATAGATGTGGTGATATATATATATATATATATATATATGGGTATACCGAATAGGGGTTCAAAGCGACCTTAGGTGTTCATATGTTATCAAATAAAAAGAATAAATTATTTCTTATATAAAAAATTTTTTTTTATATTTTATTAATACTGGTTCACAACACTAAAAAGTATCTAAAAACAATAGGTAGCCAATAATAAATTATGATAAAATCAACTTTCTAGAACATATCCAATTTCAAAAAGGAGGGGGGAAAAATGGATATAGATTTTTTTAAAAAGAGAGAAATCTCCTCGATAAAGTGCATATAGTATGTGCAAAAAAATTCCTTAGATAAAGTGCATGCAGTACGTGCAAAATGCAAAGTAAATATTTCAAGAGTCTTAACTGATATGTCTGGAGGTCTCTGGGTAAAGGCCCAACGCGTTTCGTCTCTCAGGACTTCAATGTTTACTTTGCATTTTGCACGTACTGCATGCACTTTATCTAAGGAATTTTTTTGCACATACTATATGCACTTTATCGAGGAGATTTCTCTCTTTTTAAAAAAATCTATATCCATTTTTCCCCCCTCCTTTTTGAAATTGGATATGTTCTAGAAAGTTCATTTTATCATAATTTATTATTGGCTACCTATTGTTTTTAGATACTTTTTAGTGTTGTGAACCAGTATTAATAAAATATAAAAAAATTTTTTTTATATAAGAAATAATTTATTCTTTTTATTTGATAACATATGAACACCTAAGGTCGCTTTGAACCCCTATTCGGTATACCCATTTCGTACTTGCGGCAACCTACCATTGCCGTCTTTTTAGGGGACAGCTGACGCCCAAATAATTGGGAGTGTTTTTGATTTATTTGGGAGTTGTGTTATCACAAGTGGCGCGGCACTTCCTGGCTATCATATATATATATATATATATATATATATAAAACACATTTGCCGTTTTTGCACCATATGGCCCATGGTAAATCTGGCAATGGAAAATTTATGGCGTGTCCCCCTTCTCTTGATGTCCTAAGTACATGCTTATTTTTCTTAATGGTTAATCCAGCCCTGGGTATGGCCAAATATGGTATGCGTGGGCACGTACTCTCCAGGAAAAAAAATCTGGAAAATATACAAAGGGTAACATTTGTTCCCATCTGCAGCAGGCCTGGGCCCCTCCAACAGGCCTGAGTAATTAGTACCTGCTCCCCTCCACCCTCTCAACACCCATGATAGCTGACAGAGTAAGCAGGGCTTAATAACAGTACCAGCCAATCAGCTCCTAACTGCCATGTTACAGACTGGGTTTAAGAATGGCAGTTAGGAGCCGATTGGCTGGTACTTTATCTCCGTCCATTTTATCTCCATCCAAGACTTAGTAAATAGATCCTTGAGCTGAAAATGTTCAAGGGCCTATTGTGAGAAGCAGAGGAGCTGTGACCAGGGATTTGTGGATATGGTTAGAGCAAAGTGGGTGTGTCTCCCTAAATATATTAAAAAGTAATGTCAAATGTTTAGATAAAACTAGAATTATCATTCTAATATTTATGATGATGGGCCTATTTTTATGTGCAGGTCCGGAGATGTATCTCCATCTGCCTCATTGTTAATCTCGCCCTCCTTTCCATTAATCTCTAGAATGGGATCGGGATGGTGGGAACAATATAGCGTGTGTAGCATCTTGTTCCCCTGCAGAAGCATTTGGAGCCATTTATCAGCTTCAAACACTTCAATGCTCCTGCATGCCCACTTTCCAGATATTGACTGATCGGCCTGATAATACACAAAAATTTTATAGTCTGTACCCATAAAATGCCATGTGATGTGACCAATCTTGCCTAGCAGAACCACGCACAATAAAACCCTACAATTTTCTAGCAGTTTGACGGTTATCTGTAGCTTAATAAATTGCACTGTTAGTTTTCCCTCCAAGTACAAAACTCAGAGTGGTGGTTTCAGATATGGGGGTAATTCCAAGTTGATCGCAGCAGGACATTTTTTAGCAGTTGGGCAAAACCATGTGCACTGCAGGGGAGGCAGATTTAACATGTGAAGAGAGAGTTAGATTTGGGTGTGGTGTGTTCAATCTGCAATCTAAATTGCAGTGTAAAAATAAAGTAGCCAGTATTTACCCTGCACAGAAACAAAATAACCCACCCAAATCTAACTCTCTCTGCAAATGTTAGATAAGCTGAAGGCTGCATAAGCCTGAGGCCATATAAGAGATCCACTTTTTGTGATTGGTTGTTAAATGACTAAGCAGTTGCTAGGCAGATCAGTTTTCCCTGTTGGTTTTTTCCTATTGGATTGGAAGGTTGTGCATCAAGCTTAATAGGAGGGTCTTAGGATAGTATATAGGTGGGGGCCATTTTCCTAGACTTCCTCTTGCCATGCATTTTATGGCCTAGGAAGGTTAAGTACATTGAAACTTATATTGTTATTACTCTTAGTCCTTATCCCCTTTTTTACTTCCCCCCCCTTTGCTGTGTTTGGTATGGAGGCGCTGGGTACTGCTGCAGTGTCTCCCCTCCCCTCCAGTTATGCCGCGTCTACGGCGTTTCCGCTCCTTCTCCCCGGCGCCTCGTGGAGGCTGGTGGCACCCCCTGCTCCCGTTCCCCCAGGCTGGGCCCCGGAGGTTAATTGCGGCGGCTGCGGACAGGCGGCGGGGCGGGCAGTGATGGCCCGTTTCCCAGCCAGCCAGAGGCAGTCGGCCAGCGGTCGCTCGGAACGTGACGCCGGGACGCGCGGCCCGGCCGGGCCGCGGTCACCGGCGCCCACAGCAGCACAGCCCCCTTTAGCGGCTCCCTCTCACGGCGCGCTGATCAGCGCCGGGCCTCCCCCACCTTCCCCGCGGACTGTGCTCGGCGGCGGCTCGGGCGCACACGTGGCGCCGGGCGGCCGCGGCGATGCGGCGGGGGTGGGAAGGGGGGGCCAATGTACAGGCGGGGGATATGAGTCCGGGACAGCGGGGAGAGGTGCCCGCTGTCCCCGGAACGGCGCAGGACACGCACACACCCCTTCCTGGCTATGGGCCTACCGCACCCCAGTACTTAAGTGGCGATGGGGGTTGGTGACCCCGGGCATGTCTGGGGCGGGGGACGTGGCAGTGTCTGCCGCTCCGCCCGCCCCTGCCTCGGTTACATGGCGGGTTTTCCCGTGGCGGCGTCCCCGTGCGTCGGTTTCAAACCCCCCCCCCCCTCCGCCCTGCCCGGGGCATTTCAGTTAGGGTCGGCACTGCCGTCCATCGCAGCGTCCTACCTGGCACCCGGCCCGGCTCTTTCGTGCGCAGCGCAGCAAGGCCTCGCGGGGACCCAGTCCTTCCCCGGGGGTTTTCCGTGGCCTCTGGCCAGCATGCCCTCCATGGGTTTCACAGTTACGTCCGGTCCACAATTTTCCCCGCACGTAGCCGGCGCGGGCGCCGGCGTGCAGACCACATGGTCGGTCAGCGGCCCCCGAGTCACGGCGCCCCTTCCTGCCTCTGCGGGCTCGCAACAAGGGCAGTCACTGATCGGGGGGAGTCAGGTAGCACAGGGTTGGCCTCCCCTCCAGGCGCCCTTCAGTTCATTCCGGTGTCATCCGGATGGGCGGGGGGCGAGCGGCTACCCGCCGCATACTGCGTGGCGGCCGTCGTACCCCGTGGGTTTCGATGCCTGAGGCGGGGCTGCCTTCCCGCAATCAGTCGGGTACGCCTCGGTTGGTGGTCCCCCCCCTGCAGCTTCCCGCCGGCCTTCCGCCGCGGAGCGGCGGGCTGGGGCCTCCTCCTCCGCAGGTTCAACCCGTTGGGAATGATGTTTTGGTCTCCTCTGTGCCGGTTGTCCCCTCTGTTTCTCCCTCACAGGTTCCGACTAGTTCAGGGGCTACGTACGGCGGGAGCCGAGGGTCGCGGACGACCGCAACATCGACGGTGGAGATGCGGCCATCAGCGGAGGCGGGTGCAGCGGACGACGCGTTTCCGGGTCCTTCTAACACAGGTGAGCTAACCCTTCCTTTGCACATGTCAACCTGTAGTTCCTCATCTGCTAGCAGCGTTTCGTCCAGTTCTCCGCGGCGCCCGGGTGAATTAGCTAGGCTCATCGCGCGGCGAATGGCGAAGGAGGCGCATAAGGTGGGCGCGCCTGCGCCGGTGGTCCCTCCTGACCCCTACCCCACCCCTCGTTATGGGGAGACAGTACATTGCGCCAACACTGCAGTTATACGGGGGGTTCGCAAGCGCATGCGAGAAAAAATCCGGAAGGGGACGTACGTAGCATATTCACCCTTACGGAGGAAATGCGACAAGGTTTTGACGCAGCCAAGAAGCCGGGTGGTATTGGGGAAAATGCGTTTCGCAATTTTCACCAGTGGTTGCATGGCTTTTTGGGTTTTCACGGCTGGCTACACGGAATCGCGGCCCTCGGAGTATGCCAACTTAGTTAAATTTGTTTTGGGACTTACAATCCAAGTTCCGTCGCAATCAGGATGGCAACCCCATCCGGCCCGCGGGTTTTAAGTATGTCGAGGTGAGGTTGGAGGTCACACAACAGGTCAAGCCCACCCCGGACGTCACGGCCAAGAAGCCCGGGGCGGCCGGGGCTGCGGGTTCCCGCTTGATAGGGAAAGGCAAGTGCTTTGCCTACAACGACGGCAAGTGCGTCAAAGGAGCGAGTTGTCGTTTTCGTCACTCATGTAAGTTGTGCGGGGCAAGTCACCCGGCCAAGGATTGCACCTCGGCGGCAGGCGGTAAGCCCGCCGCTTCCGCTGTGGCCGGGGGAGTTGGTAAGTAAGGCCTTCTCCCCGATTCTAGTTCCCGAGTTGCAGCGCTGGCTTAGCTTGTACCCCGACGAGGCGGCGGCAGCGTTTCTCTTGCAGGGCTTTCGGCACGGTTTTCGTTGCCCATTTCGGATTCGGTGCATGTGGCGCCAGAATTTGAGATCGGCTCGGGAAGTCCCGCAGGAGGTCCGGCGGAAAGTGGACGGGGAGATTGGCCTGGGCGCATGGCCGGGCCCTACGCCTTTCCCCCACTGCCCTCCTTGTGCATTTCCCCAGTAGGGGTGGTGCCCAAGAAGGCCGCGGGCAAGTTTCGCTTGATACAGCACTTGTCGCACCCTCCGGGTTTGTCGGTCAACGACGCTATGCCGGAGGCCAAGTGCAGGGTGCGGTATCGGTCTTTGGATGACGCACTGCGCTTGGTTCGGGATTGTGGTCCGGGGGGTCTGTTGGCAAGATGGGACGGGGAGTCGGCCTTTCGCCTACTCCCGCTGCACCCAGATTCCCTGCGGTTTTCTTGGTTTCAAGCTAGGGGGCGACTTTTACCTGGATCGGTGTCTCCCCATGGGTTGTTCTGTCTCCTGCGCCTACTTTGAGTGTTTTAGCACATTTTTGCACTGGTGCGTCCAGACCGCATCCGGCCAACCGGGGGTGGCTCACTACCTGGACGACTTTCTCTTTGTGGGGCCCGGGGGCAGTTCGGTCTGTGGGGACATTCTGACGGTGGCCAGGTCATTATTCAGCGCTTTAGGGGTGCCTGTCGCGCAGGACAAATGCGAGGACCCTTGCACTTGTCTTAGCTATTTAGGTATAGAAAGTGACACGGTAGGGGGTTGCTGTCGCCTGCCCGAGGATAAGGTGCGTAAGCTTTTGGGTTTAATTACTGACTGTCTAGGCAAACGCAGAGTTCGGCTTAAGCAGGTGCAGTCCTTGCTGGGTTCTCTCAATTTTGCGTGCCGGATTATCCCCATGGGTAGGATTTTCTGTCGCAAACTTGAGCGGGCCACGGCGGGGACGGTCCGGCAGAATCACGCAGGGTACCTTTCCCGCGAGATCAGAGATGATTTGCGGATGTGGGTCTCTTTCCTGGTGTCCTTCAACAGGGAAGTTTTGTGGCCCGCGCATTGTTGTTCCAGTAAGCAGATGCAATTGTTCACGGATGCCGCAGGCAGTCAAGGTTTTGGCGCGTTTTTTGCTGGCGCATGGTGCGCTGCGGCGTGGCCGGCCTCGTGAGTAACGCGGGGGTTTACCAAGAACCTCCTTTTGCTGGAATTGTTTCCAATCTTAGGGGCGCTTGAATTATGGGCCGGCCAGTTTGCAAATAGGGACATCTTGTTTCGTTGCGACAACTTGGGGGTGGCGCATGCTATTAATAATCAGCGTTCCTCCTCGCCACAGGCTCTGAGGCTGCTACGGCATCTAGTGTTAGTTTGCTTGCAGCGCAATAATTTCAGGGCTCGCCACGTGCCTGGAGTTGACAATGGAATTGCGGATGCATGGTCTCGGTTCCAGTTTGACAGATGCAGGAGGCTGGCGCCGGGAGCGGCTGCGGAGGGGTCGCAGTGCCCACCTTCTGCCTGGCAGATGGTCGAGTCGGGTTAGCGGCTTAGCCAGGTGTGCTCTGGCTCCCTCCGCTCTCCGTGCGTATGATGCAGCCTGGCGGGATTGGTCGGTCTTTCAGAGTAGGTATGGGGTAGCGGGTGAGTCCTCGGCCGACGCCCTGATGACCTTGGTTGGGAAACATTACCGAAGCGGTAGGTCAAAAGCGACCATGGCATCTGCCCTTGCGGGCATTTCCTTTCACTCGCGGCTCCACGGGATGACGGCCCCAAGGGGTCGTTTGTCCTTTCCAGAGCGCTGAAAGGTTGGGCCAGGTTGCGCCCGGCGCCTGCGGATTCACGTGGGCCCGTAACGTTGCAGCTTCTAACGGATTTACTGCGGGTACTGCCTCAGATTGCGTACTCGGAATTCGAGGTCGCGTTGTTTGGTTGTGTGTACGCCCTGGCCTTTTTCGGGGCTTTTCGGGTGAGCGAGTTGGTGGCATGCAGCAAGACGTCTCGGGAGTCAGGTTGGCTTTGCGAAAAGGTGCGCTTGCAGGAGGGCCTGTTGCTCTGTAGGATTGTGCGGTCCAAGACAGATCAAGCAGGTCGGGGTCGCTGGTTGTCCTTGGAGGCTCAGGAAGAACCGGGTGTTTGCCCGCTGCGGTTGACGCAGGAGTATGTACGGTTGAGGCCTCCGGGGGGCGACCAGCTGCTGGTGCACGCGCAGGTTGACTCTCTGACGAAATTTCAATTTGCTGCTGTGTTCAAAAATGTTTGGCGGCATTGGGCTTGCAGGGGGCGGACTTCGGTATCCATTCCTTGCGGATTGGAGCGGCTACTCATGCAGCGGCTACAGGTTCATCCCCTGCGGCTATGCGGGAGCTGGGCCGTTGGAAGTCCGCCTCCTATAGGTCATATGTACGTCTGGATAAGTTATAAGTGCGCCTGTTGCGCTAACCCAAAAACGTGTTTACTCGTCGGTTTTTGAACGCTTACCGTTCAGGAATCGAGGGTGTGAAGTGAATTTTTAAAATTTTTCCTCCGAGGGGGCCTAATTTTAATTGGCTGTTCTCTCAAGGTCCACGGGAGGTTTTTTGATTTTTCTCCTTCACTTGGGTTTCTTTTTGTTCCGTTGTGTTTTTTGTATGTATTATGTTCATAATCTGAGGTTAGGATATTTTCTTTTGCAGCTATCATCAATTTTGGGCATTCCTATATTTTTTGGGCGACAAAGCGTCCCATGGCACTTAGGGCAGCTGAGGTTTTTTGGGATCCAGGCAAGTGAGATGGTTAGGTGTTCTAGGCATGTTATGGGGTGATTTGTTGCGGGTCCTTTTTGCCCGGGAGCGCCGCTGGGGTCGCCCCGGTTGTATTGTCATTCATTGGGGAATGATATAGGAGAGTTAAGGGCATAGATTTGGTTTGTCCGTTAAGGCGGATTTGGTGGCGGTCCGTTGTCACTGGCCAGGAGTCTGCATTGTTTGGTCGGAAATGGTGCCTCGTTTCCATTGACGTGGTGCCGTGCGTTTCTCGGCGCTGGAGAAAGCACGCAAGAAGGTTAATGCGGCAGTGTCTCTTTTTGTTAGGGCCATAGGTCGAGTGGCGATCAGGCATCCTCTACTGGTGCTAAGGAGCAAGCAGTTCACAAGGAGGATGGGGTTCATCTTTCTCCGGAAGGAGTACAATTTTTTCCTGGGGGATATTTTTTGTCTGTTTCGGTAGAGCTATTTAGTTGTTCTTAGTTGGTTACGGTTGCGGATGGCGGTGGCGGTTTGGTAAACCTTGGTGGCGGGAAGTCGCTACCAACCAGCTGTCACACAGGCATAAGTGGTCATTGTGGGGCTCCCTCTTTAGAAGGACGGCAGGTGTGTCCTTTTCTTGCGGTTGGACATTTAGACGTTCCCCTGCGGGAACCGAACGTTTGCCAGAGAAAGAGGGGTAAGGCCAGCACAATGCGGGTTATGCGGGAAGGAGGCGGGGTATGTGTACTCCCCTCCTTGGTTTGGTGGTTTTCATCTAGGTGACTGGTGCTGGTGTTTGGCAGCGACTTTCTGTTTGCCATCCTCCAAACTAAATTTAAGTCTATATTCAAAATCAATTCTAATTCGATCACAATTATAGTTTAAAGAGTTGGTCAGCGGTTAATAAACATCGTCTGACCTTTAACTCCAGCTACGGTGTCCGTGTCTTTATTTCAGTGTGGTTCAGTGTGGTTCAGTGGTGTTGTTTAATTTAGTGATAAGCTAGCTTAAAGAAAAGGTTTATGTAATCACAATAAAGTTATGAGCGCCTTAGATAAGCTGAAGGCTGCATAAGCCTGAGGCCATATAAGAGATCCACTTTTTGTGATTGGTTGTTAAATGACTAAGCAGTTGCTAGGCAGATCAGTTTTCCCTGTTGGTTTTTTCCTATTGGATTGGAAGGTTGTGCATCAAGCTTAATAGGAGGGTCTTAGGATAGTATATAGGTGGGGGCCATTTTCCTAGACTTCCTCTTGCCATGCATTTTATGCCCGCCCGCCCACCCGGATTTCAGCTACGGTTTGTTGATTGTGTAGTTGGCTATTTGAAAGCCAGATTGGCGGGAAGTCGCTACCAACCAGCTGTCACACAGGCATAAGTGGTCATTGTGGGGCTCCCTCTTTAGAAGGACGGCAGGTGTGTCCTTTTCTTGCGGTTGGACATTTAGACGTTCCCCTGCGGGAACCGAACGTTTGCCAGAGAAAGAGGGGTAAGGCCAGCACAATGCGGGTTATGCGGGAAGGAGGCGGGGTATGTGTACTCCCCTCCTTCGTTTGGTGGTTTTCATCTAGGTGACTGGTGCTGGTGTTTGGCAGCGACTTTCTGTTTGCCATCCTCCAAACTAAATTTAAGTCTATATTCAAAATCAATTCTAATTCGATCACAATTATAGTTTAAAGAGTTGGTCAGCGGTTAATAAACATCGTCTGACCTTTAACTCCAGCTACGGTGTCCGTGTCTTTATTTCAGTGTGTGGTGTTGTTTAATTTAGTGATAAGCTAGCTTAAAGAAAAGGTTTATGTAATCACAATAAAGTTATGAGCGCCTTATATCTGCCTCCCCTGCAGTGCACATGGATTTGCCCATCTGCTAAAAAATGTCCTGCTGCGATCAACTTGGAATTACCCCCATGGTGTTTTGAAATAATGTAGTTCCATGTGCAGCACGCCCTTTAGTACAAACTGTGAATAAAGGGGGTTATTCAAATCTAAATCTCTCTACACATGTTACATCTGCCCCACCTGCAGTGCAACATGGTTTTGCCCAGTTGCTTGCTTTTTTGGTATACGACCAAACCTGAATAAGAGCCAATGTGCAAAAAAGAGCTTAAATCACCTTCCAAATTACTTGAAGGACGAAGGTTAAACCTAAAGAACATACTGTATGTGTTTTATCTACCCAAACATCGCTATCACCATAGAAAACTGTTCTCATGTTTCTTTAAAATCTAAAAACCCTTTATATAAGAAACTGGCTGTACTACAATATATTACAGTACATACTTCAGTCCAGGGTAAACGAGGGCTGGATCTGAAGGCGATATAAGTCTGCACACAGGCTCAGATCCAACACAGTATTACAGCACTTCTAAAGTAATATACAACAAAATATTTACAAGTTTTAATATTCTTGCTTTCTAAAATAATCTTTAAAAAGTGTCCCTAAACCACTTATGCAATCCGCCGATAGTTGGAAAAGACTATTATTTATGTAATTTATGCATTTGGATGTTATTCTTACACACAAAAAAATGTGTTGTTCAAGATAAGTAACAGAATTTATTTCTTTATTAAAAACAGTAACATCTCTCATTTGTAACATCTTATCTATTTAAAAATAAGCCTGACTTTGTCACAAAGTATTGGTAAATACTGTGTCATTACTGCCTCACAGCACTGAGGTCATGGGTTCGATTCCCACCATGGCCCTAACTGTGTGGAGTTTGTATATTCTCCCCGTACTTGCGTGGGTTTCCTCCGGGTACTCTGGTTTCCTCCCACAATCCAAAAATATACTGGTAGGTTAATTGGCTCCCAATAAAAATTAACCCAGGCGTGAATGTGTGTGCGTTTGCATGTGGTAGGGAATATAGATTGTAAGCTGCACTGGGGAAGGGACTGATGTGAATGACCAAATATTCTCTGTAAAGCGCTGCGGAATATGTGTGCGCTATATAAATAACTGGTAGTAGTAATAATAATAATAATAATAATAATGCTACCAAATTCTTGGTCATAAAATTACAGGTTGAATATCCCATATACGGAATGCTCGGGATCAAGAGCATTCTGGATATGGTGTTTTTCCAGATTGAAAGAATACCTGTTATCCATATAGTTCACGGGGGGCAGCAGTGGGTCCGGAGCATCGGCGGGGGAAGGGGGGTCCTGGGTTTTGCAGCAGGCCCAGTGCGTTGGTGGTGGGGGGTTCGCAGTGGGTCCTGGTAGCAGTGAAGGAGAGTTAATGGCTGCAAAGCCACTCCCCCACCTGTCTGTGATTGTCCACCAGCTTCAGTGATGTCATGACGCCGGCCACATCATGACGTCACAATAGGGCCAAAATATTCCGGTTTTCTTAATATTTGGGTTTTCGGGTATCCGGATTACGGATACCAGACCTGTAAATGGTTTATGCCTATTAATATATTTTTAAATAACTACATTAATCTATTGTTAAGTTTCATTTAATTACATTACTTACATTGTACTATAACACCAATAAGGAGGAACTATATATGTTTATTAAATCTCTAATGTCGCAATGTATTTTATGCTTTTGTTAGTAGAACAAGCTTTTAATTTATGTATCACAACTTTTTTTTCTCTAGAAAGCTAGAGCATGGCTGTGAGTTTTTCTCCAACATGTGATGATCAGTTGATACAATACATTGAGAGCAGTCGCCAGATGCATGATACTCTGATGTATTCACCTACATTCTATTTCTTTCAGTGTCAAACACACCATATACTAGTGGTTCTCAAATACGGTCCTCAGGACCCCAAACAGTACATGTTTTCCAGGTCACCCGTGGATATTTAAAATGTGACAGTTGGTCATACACCTGTGCATCTGCTATGTGACCTGGAAAATGTGAACTGTTTGGGGTCCTGAGGACTGACGGGCAGATGTATTAAAGTAGAAGGTGATAACGCACCAGCCAGTCAGCTCCGAACTGTCATTTTTCAAACCCAACCTGTACTTGATTGGCTGGCTGGTGCTCTATCACCTTTCACTTTATCACTTCACCAGGCTTAATATATCTGCCCCTGAGTTTGAGAACTACTGCCATATAGGATTCTACACTGCACATAAGAATGCCAACATGGCCATTATGGTGACAGTGAACATTTTGACATGTTAATTTGTCAGCATTTACCATGTTGGCATTCAGCATGTCAACATTAAATGTCCAAATTGACAGAATATCGACATATGAAATGACAACATTTTGAAAATGTTGACATTAGCGTTAGGGTTAGGCTTAGGTTTATGGGGTAAGGGCTATGGCTATTGTTACTGGTTAAGTTTAGATTTTCCACAAAAACACAGTCAACATTCTGACCTAGGGGTCATTCCGAGCTGTTCACTCGCTAGCTGCTTTTAGCAGCATTGCACACACTAGGCCGCCGCCCTCTGGGAGTGTATCTTAGCTTAGCAGAATTGCGAACGAAAGATTAGCAAAACTGCTACTAAATAATTCTTTGCTGTTTCTGAGTAGCTTCAGACCTACTCACAGATTGCGATCAGCTCAGTCCGTTTAGTTCCTGGTTTGACGTCACAAACACGCCCTGCATTCGGCCAGCCACTCCCCCGTTTCTCCAGACACTCCCGCGTTTTTTCCTGACACACCTGCGTTTTTTGGCACACTCCCGGAAAACGCTCAGTTACCTCCCAGAAATGCCCCTTTCCTGTCAATCATTCACCGATCAGCAGTGCGACTGAAAATCGTCGCTCGAACACCAGCAAATCTACTACGTTTTTTGTTAAATAACTTAGCGCATGCGCTCTGCATACCATGCGCATGCGCCGTCAGCAGCAAATCGCAGCATAGCGAAAATCGTCAACGAGCGAACAACTCGGAATGACCACCCATATCCACGTTTCAGCAGTGCCGACACGCTGAATGTTAGGAATGTTAGAAAATGTGTGTTTTAGCCCTGGAAACACAACATCGATTTACATAGAATTTTATTAAATGTACACCTAAGTGGGGAATTCAATTATCTGCTGTAATTTACCGTAAGCTAATTGAACCCCCAATGCTATTCAATTAGTCCCGAAGTAAGCCGGCCAGTAGCACTTATTGGGAATACTTTTTATGTGTCTGAACAGACGTGAAAAAAATTCCCTGATAACTAGGGGGTTAGCAGGTTCCGCAACCCTGTTTACTCACAAATTCGTAAACTTTTCACTGATTCTGTGTGTTAACTACATGTGTTCACGCCCATCAACATGTGTTCACGCATGTAAACACGTTAACGGGTGTTAAAAAAAAGGATGGAATTGAATAGCCTCAGTTGAAAAAAAGCCCTTTTTCACCCCCATTAACTTAACAGATCTAATTAATCTTAGTGTTCATCCATTAATAAACAAAGCAATACTTTCATACAATGTTAGTCATGTATGAAATTCACCCAAGGTACACTGAAATATTTAAGCTTTGCCCTGGGGTGCCTCGAGGATGGACATCAAAGTATATACATGTTTGCTGCACTATTTGGAGTAGCCACTAGAATGTAAAGTGGACCTTAATGACCTGAGATGTGCATTGTGCAAAAGTTTAATTCTCGCATAAATGTTACATCTCCTATGCCTGTAGTGTGACTACTTTCAAATAATGCGGCTTGTTATAGTTTCAACTTTCATGTATAAAATAAATCATAGGCATGAGGTGACATCAAGGTTTTTATTGTGTATCATATTCGTTTGTGTGAAACCTTATCACTTGAAGTGTGTCTAGAAATGTGTTTCTCCACCAGAGGCTGGCAGCAATTGGATCCTTTATTTACAGGTTACAGTCTGTGAGTACACAGGGCAGAACCCAATTTAAAAAAAAAAATCCATGCTGGTATTAAGTATACATTGCAGCACCCATTCTGTAGGCAAACATAACGCTCTGAGGGGGAGATTTATCTAAGCTGGAGACAGATAAACTGGAGAGAGAGAAAGTACCAACCAATCAGCTTCCTGTCATTTTACAGGCTGGCTCTAGAGCATCACTCTTGTCTTGAAAATTGTGACATGTAGGGAGATTAATCAAACGGGTCAGTGCTCGCCCACAATAATTCTCCTCTCTGTACATTGCCACTGCATCTGTATAGCAGCATAGCCACAAAGGAACATCGAGCAGTGAGAGACAGGAGACTACTGCTGCTGAACAGAAGCAGTCTCCTCACTCTCACTGTCTGATGTGCTGTTGCGCCGCTATACAGATGCGGCCGGAGGGGTAGTGCATACCTCCCAACTGTCCCAATTTTCTAGGGACAGTCCCGTTTTTTGGGGACTGTCCCGATGTTCCACCCGCGGGCCGCAGTGTCCCGCGGTGGTGGTGGTGGGGGGGCAATTGGGAGGCTCATGCATTCGCTGCCCTGCTTAGCAGAGCAGCGGTGAATAGACGCTGTGCGCATGCGCACAGCGTCTATTCACTAGAGTCAGAGGGAGCGGGGGCATGCCAGCGGCTCACAGGGCGCTGGGCATGCCCCATCAGTGACAAAAACGGGGGAGTGGCTCGCGATCGTGGGTCCTACGTGAAGCCACGCCCACTTTTCTTAGGTCATGCCCCTTTTTTGGCTTCGCCGCGCGTGTGTCCCTCTTTCTCGAAATTAAAAGTTGGGAGGTATGGTAGTGGGCAGAGAGAAGTGTTACTGAAGCCAACCTTCCCCTGTGGCCACCCCTTACCATCATTGTTTTTTGTTAACAGTTTTTAAGGAGGAGCCTGTACATGCCTCTCATATTTGGCCAAGCGCCCACCAGGGACATGCAGTCAGGGGAGGCAGGGGATGCAGTGCCTACCCTGTCATTAATGATTCAAATAATACAAAGAAGATACATATGACACATATTCTGTGTCATAAGTATCTCCTTTATATTAATTTAATCATTACTCCTCTGTAAATGTGTTTGGGAGGCACCGATCGTGGTGCCTCCTGTTGTGAATGGGGAAAGGTGTGGGAGTGGGGGGCGGGCGCGGGCGGGGCCTAGCCATGGGCAGTAAAAGCCCATTGAAAATGCATTGGAAAGCGGCACCATTAGAGGTTCCGCTTTCACACAGGGACGTGCTTTCAACCCATGAAAGCACGCCCCTGTCAGTGAGGCCATAGTGATTGGCCTGCGGATCCATCACTGGGGAGGCGGCGGCCATGCAAAAGAGCTTAAAGGCCGCCGCCCACCAGGTCGGACGTCGGAAGCCCTGGGGAGGCGGCGACCATGCAAAAGAGCTTAAAGGCCGCCGGCCATCAAGTGAAGACGCCGGAGGAGGATGCCGGAAACCCTGGGGAGGCAGTGGCCCCCCAGGTGAAGACACTGGAAGCCGACGGCCATGCAAAAGAGCTTAAAGGCCGCCGCCCCCAGGTGAAGACCCTGACTAATAAAACTTTTTTTTGAGACAGTGTGGTGTTTTATTTTAATATTTTCCTTACAGTTGGACTACTTTGCCATCGGGCCCTTTATGTCTGGGCATGCTGGCACTTGTGGTTCTCCAAGTGCCAGCATGCTGGGGCAGGCCTGCTGGGACCTGTAGGCCACCTGTAAAGAACAATATTAAAATACAATGAACCCCGCACCCACCGCCACCAGGGGTGCGGGGCATAGCACTGGGCTATCAGCCCAGTGCTGGAAGTTGCGCGGGAGGGGGAATTTTTTGAGGTCCCCACTTTCCGAGGAATTCCAGCCCTGGGCTGACTGGCTTGGGGGCTTATCGATGTTATGGCAGGGGGACCCCACACTGAGTGTCTCCCCTGCTATGGCATTATCCCCCCTGGCTGGTTCTGCCTGGTGCTGGTTTTAGTGATGTGTGGGGGACTACACTTTTTTTTCTCTCTATGGGGTGGGGGGTGTTAGCTGCCAGTGCCTCCCCAGCCACTGACCTCACCACACATCACTGGTGCCCGCAGTACAAGGGCCCGTTGCAGCTCTCAATGGCCCTGGCTGTGTCTGGCCGGTTCACCATAAAAACAGGCTCACCATTAAATCTTTCCTGAAAGTAATTTCTCCTAACACTGCCTCTCCATTCTGTATTACCGGACATGTTAAGACCAATGTATATGTTTAATAGCCTTATGGAGATTAATGAGCGGAATGATGCAATGATCTTTGTAAATGTAATCAAATTATTTAAAATTGTTGCCTTCGCAGCAGTTTACTTTTCTTTGACTGAATCTTTGTAGCAAATCTATCAGTCATATACTGTAATACAGCAAATACCTGAAACTAATTAAGAAAACGTTTTTGAATTTCATTTTATACCTGTGCTCTATCAAATAATAAATCATCAAGTATCTGGTAATTCTATATCCCAAGCTCCTGTTTATTGATGACCCGTAGGTCAGGTCATGCACGTGTGAATTCCTTGACTCTAGGATATTAAGCAAAAACCACTGGTCTTTCCAAATTGGCTGCCACGAAACACATGCACACCCAATGCAGACTTGCCAAACTTTGATTATTTACTATTAAATGTCAGAGATAAAATAAAATCTTTGTATAATTTAGATAAAAATTTGCTCAGTAAGAACACTCCAAATTTGTGAAATAAAAATATGCTTCTCTGCCAACATTAGCATGTTATTCTAGTTATATAGTTTAGTTTTAGTTAGCATAGCTTTTGTTCTAAGGTCATGCACACACATTTATATAGTCCACTTGTAGACGCTATTACTTTTATTTAGTGGACACTTAAATAAAAATTCAAGAGGACAATCAACTTTCACTGTGCATCTGCAATCCTGGGAGTAAATTTAAACATCGAGTATTTTAAGGAGAATGACTAGAACCCATTGGTTCTCAAACTTTTTTGAATCACGGCACCCTAGAGTAGCAGAATTTTTTTCACAGCACCCCTAGGCCAAAAGTTTCTTCATTAAATATTTCTTTAGAAATTTCTCAATAAGTAAATTGTAATATGTCATCCTTAGTGTCAATTGTATGGTGACGAACAAGATTTGTTTCTGTTTGTCAACATATTTTATGATTGTCAGGTGCTTGCACTATTTTTGCCTATTACATTGACCATAACATTTTTCAATTGGTCCTGGACCACAAACCCGAGGCACCCCAGCAAGTGTTTCGCGGCACCCCAGAGTGCCACGGCACCCAGTTTGAGAACCACTGCTATAACCAATTAAATGGTTATTTTTTCATGTCAAATTGAATTTAAACTAGCTAGGAAACAGCGTGATGTACCTGGTCAAAAAGGAAAAGACATGAGACTATCTCAAAACTATTACATCCTCTCATTTGACAGCCTCTTATATATCTGTTATTATTGAGGCCCCCTGGCCAATTGTGCTAATGTGACTTTATATCTGGTTGAATCATTCAACTTTAAATTGATCATACACATGGGAGGAATTCAATTGTTTAATCGTGCCCGATCTCCAGTCTAAAGTGATGGGAGATCGAGGGGTGATATTCTATTGTCTCCCACTTTTGCACTGATCACACCCATTTTAGTCGGGTTTAGCCGCGTAAAGTGGCAAAACCCGACTAAATGAATTGGTGCAATGCGAAAAGTCACGTTTGAGCGCCCAAACGGGTTATTTTTCCGCATTTCAGCTCGCTACCCCCAGGAAAGGGAGCTGAAATTAAGGTCTCGCATCTGTCTGCACCAACATTTAAAAAACTGCCGGCAGGCATACGCAGGTGCGGGGACCCGCCAATACATTTGAATTCCCCCATGGTCTTAACAGCTACTGTGTGTGTCCTTCCACTTGGGCTTTCCTACAGTTGGCGGCAGAACAAAAGGGGAATGAAGTGAATGGAGGCGGTCATAACTATACTGCAAATCAGAAAAGGGTCTGGGGCTGAGCAGACTCCATGACCCTATGCCAGACAAGGAAACAAGAAAAAAAAAAGCTTTGCTGTCTGCACTGCCATCAATGATGGAGAAGCACTGGATCTCTGACATCAATTACAAAGCCATCTACCGATGTTAGAATCGGAGCCTTGGCTTGAGCCTTGAAAAAGGGACCTGAAGTGTCCCGAAACGCGTCGGTGAGTCATCCAGTGCTGTGGACCAGTTGAGGACGCTTTGGACCTGTTGGGAGCCCTACTTTTGGGAAAAAACCTCTCGGAGCCAGATGCAGGGTATTTTCTGGGAGTACCTTGCACCAATCACACCTGCGGCTCCAATTCTAACATCGGTAGGACTAATTCCATTTTTTGGCTTTCCATCTGGCCCATACAAACTGTGTTGATTTTATGTGGTTTTAAATGTGTAAGTCTGCGTCAGTATTGTGCAATAAATCTGTACATTTTTTTACGTTGACCACCCGTCTATTCAGACACTCACATTATTCATTGCCACACTCATCCCCAGATTAAAAGGGGTGGGGTCACGGATCCAAGACCAGCGCCAATATGAGAAAGCACCCCTACTTTTTCCTGCTTTGCATTAGGGAGCTCAATAGGGGAGCTCCAGACTTTCTCCTGGGCAAGCTTAAGGTTTCTTTGCGCAGCTATTTCATCTCACCTTCTAAACAAGTGGTGTGTGCCTGTTACTAGGGGGATTTTCTTCAGGTCCGGCATGACCACATTAGAGGAAAAGAAGCAATGGTCCAGACCTGATCCCTTAGTAGGTTGCTTATGACCCATAGGCTGTATTTGTCAACTGCTGATCTAGAAGATATTCACCCAAAATACTTTTTTTACCTCATACACAGTGAAATTTAATTAAATGTGTCTACTAGCATATTAACTGTAATGCAAATGTGTCTTACATTGGAATCCTACATTACCAATCTTAATATACAGCAAAATAGTATCCCCAAACCATTCAAACATATAGTACCACAGTCTCACCACTAGCACTAGCTGTTGATCTCTTGCAGTTAAACTTATTGGCACTGTACATCTAAGTAGAGTGAATTCAAAATGATGGTGTTCAGAATTGAACCATCCTAGGTCCTAATTCGCTGTCTTGTCTTGGAGATGAGACAAAACCCCTGATTGGCTGTCTACAGTATGTACTAACTAGCTGGACTGCCTTACTGTAACTCCTCAGAACAAGTCACGCTCAGGTCATGTGTTTTTTGCAATTCTCTTTGGACTAGTTTGGCTCAAGCTCGGGACGAAGGAACAGGTAAGTAATAAGTATCAACATTTTGATTATTTAGATTAATCAATATGGCACGACTATTTATATATATATATATATATATATATATATATCTCCTATATATTTGCCTTAATCTGTGACTCTGTGCTCGTAACGCTGGGCGGAGTCAACTGCATCTGCTGCAGAGAGCTACCCCATACCCAGTGCCAGCAGCAGTCAGGTGCAAGTCCCTACCTTTCAGTATAGGAGGTGAGGATGGCCACTAGCTGCCGGCTGCTGTGCCTGTCCTCCCCCCCCCCCCCAATCACCTGTGACAGCGGGCTGTGTGCTGTGCAGTGCGGATCCCGAAAAGGGGGCAGAGCTACGGCGTCACGAGGGGGCGGAGCTACACGGAATAGAGGGGCGGAGCTACACGGGACCAGACAGCTGAACAGTGGTGGAATCAGCATTGCAGTGACGGCCAGCCAGACTTGGTAAGTGGAGGGTGAGAGAGAAATGTGTGTGCGTGTGTGTGTGTGTGTGTGTGTGTGTGTGTGTGTGTGTATATAGTGTGTGTGTGTGTGTATATGGTGGGGTGTGTGTGTTTGTATATATGTGTGAATTGTGTGTGTGTGTGTGTGAGGTATGTCTGTGTGTGCGCACTTTATGGACGCCACTGCTGAGGGGGCCATTACATGCAAGGACGCTACTAATATAGGGGGGGCATTACGTATAAGGACGCTACTACTATAGGGGGGGCATTACGTATAAGGACGCTACTACTATAGGGGGGGCATTACGTATAAGGACGCTACTACTATGGGGGGGCATTACGTATAAGGACGCTACTACTATAGGGGGGCATTACGTATAAGGACGCTACTACTATGGGGGGGCATTACGTATAAGGACGCTACTACTATGGGGGGGCATTACGTATAAGGACGCTACTACTATAGTGGGACATTACGTATAAGGACGCTACTACTATAGGGGGGGCATTACGTATAAGGACGCTACTACTATAGGGGGGCATTACGTATAAGGACGCTACTACTATAGGGGGGGCATTACGTATAAGGACGCTACTACTATGGGGGGGCATTACGTATAAGGACGCTACTACTATAGGGGGGCATTACGTATAAGGAGGCTACTAATACTGGGGGGCATTACATATAAGGACGCTACTACTGGGGGGGGCATTATGTATAAGGACTCTATTACTTCTGGGGGGCATTATGTATAAGGACGGTGCTACTACTACTGGGAGGGCATTACATGTAAGGATGCTACTACTACTGGGGGGGCATTATGTATAAGGACGGTACTACTACTGGGGGCACATTATGTATAAGGATGCTACTACTGCAGGGGTGGCATTACGTATAAGGACGCTACTATTACTGTTGGGGGCATTACATATAACTGCTACTACTACTGGGGGGCATTACGTATAAGGACGCTACTACTACGGGTGGGGCATTACATATAAGGATGCTACTATTACTGTTGTGGGGCATTACATATAACTGCTACTACTACTGGGGGGGCATTATGTATAAGGACACTACTACTATTGGGGGGGCATTATGTATTAGGACGCTACTACTACTACTGGGGGGGCATTATGTATAAGGATGCTACTACTACTGGGGGGGCATTATGTATAAGGATGCTACTACTACTGGGGGGGCATTATGTATAAGGACGCTACTATTACTGTTGGGGAGCATTGCATATAACTGCTACTACTACTGGGGGGGCATTATGTATAAGGACACTACTACTATTGGGGGGGCATTACGTATATGGACGCTACTACTACAGGTGGGGCATTACGTATAAGGACGCTACTACTACGGGTGGGGCATTACGTATAAGATGAATAAGATTGTGCTACATTGTGGCGTAATTTTAAATGGGGGTACTATTGTGTGGCCATGCCCCTTAGTTGTGAGACCACACCACTTTTCCCGATGCACAACAAAGGAATATGGGAGGGCGCAAAATTCATAGTTTGCAGGGGGGCGCCGAACACCCTAGCACCGGCCCTGGCCACCAGTAGCAAAGGTACACCACGGCCACTGACACTATCTGCAGGGAGGGGAACAGCGCTGATATGGAGGGTACTTGCAGGCAGCGAGTCGCCGCCCGCAGCTCCTCTCCCACCTACACACCATACCTGCCGCCTGACACCCACACCCCAGGGAGAGGGCGCTAGCTCAGGCACCGCTAGATCAGCATCTGCAGCATACAGACAAGGGCTGCCATGCTCAGCGGCAAACGGTGCGGAGCATGTGCAGCGGGACAGCGCCAGGACGGGACACGCACTAATCAACATTGCTGCTGGGCCGGAGCTCCCTCCGTCTGCAGCCTAAGGACGCGCGCCGCACCTCTCCAGGGAAACACCATGCCTGCCCGCCCACAGGGCTCCGGACGCTTACCTATGCTCCGCGATCACAGCAGCTGACTCTGCCATGCAGGATGGAGGAATGACGCCCGTCAGACGGGGCGGACAGTGTGCGGCGGAACGGGGCCAGGAAGGAATGCTGACCACGACCCATTGCTGCTGGGTCTGAGCTCCCTCCCTCTGCAGTCACCATCTCACAGCAGCAGCCTGGAGGTTAGTGGCCACCACGACCCGCACATCCTTACCTCACACATACCTCACACATACCTCACATATACCTCACATATACCTCACATACCTCACACATGAGAGCAAAGGTACACACACTGTGACATCACACCTGTAGCCCACCCCTATATCTGCTAAGTACTCCCTATGCCCTGTCACCCTCATCCTGCTCTCTAACTGCCTGTCTGTGTACTGGCACCCCTCTCACACCATCACCAACCCTCACTAACTACCACAGAGACTATGTGCACTGATATCTGCCCCTCCACCACCTGCAGCGCCCCTGGACCCCTCCCCATCCCCCGCAAACCCCCGCACCTGCCCCTCCACCACCCGTGGCACCCCCACCCACTGCGCCTTCGGACCCCCTACCCCACCCGCAGTGTCTTCCAAACCCCTCCCCCATCTACAGCAGCCCCCCCCCATCCGCCACACCCCGCATCTGGCTCTCCCCCGCCCGCTGCACCTTTGGATCCCCTACCCCACCCACGCAGCAGGTCCTTCCCAATCCGCATCGCCTACACCATTCGCAACAGCACCGCACCCGCCACTCCCCCACCCACGTTACCCCCGCATCCACCCCTCCCCCACCCACCGCGCCCCCTGGATACCTCCCCCATCCACTGCACACCCGCACCCACCCCTTCCCCATCTGCAGCGCCTTCGGAACCCCTCCTCCATCCGCAACAGCCCTGCAGCTGCCATCCCCCACCTGCGACACCCCTGCTCCTTCCCCACCCACAGCGCCTTCATACCCCCTCCCCCATCCGCGGTCCCCACTCCCCAAACCCCTTCCTGTTGCAAGGGACTATGCCCCCTTCACCATCGGACGCCCTATCATTGTTCAATATTCAAACACTAACA